>NW_019945252.1:7326-23108 GCF_002910315.2 Salvelinus sp. IW2-2015
AAGAGAGAGATAGGAGTATGTGCCTTTGGCTTTGTATGGGCTGTGATATTGGGATTGGTTTGTTCTTATGGGTTGTGGAGTTGAGTTTTTTGCTGAACTCCAGTAGCCTGTGGAGTAGGTATTTGATATCCAGTTATTTTGGGCTCCCGAGTGGCTCTAGCAGGCACTGCGCTGTGCTAGAGGCAGACACCTGGTTCGAATCCAGGCTGTTCACAACCGGCCGTGATTGGGAGTCCCTAGGGCGGTGCACATTGGCCCAGCGTCGTCCGGGTTTGGCGGGGTAGGTCCGTCATTGTAAATAAGAATTTGTTCTTAACTGACATGCCTAGTTAAATAAATAAAAAATCTAAGCTTTCAACTCAGAGTACTAGGAGTACACAGAGCTTAATAGAAGATAAAAAAATATACCAACTGTCATTAATTTCTCTTCTTCTTCACCCACTTAGATCAAAAGCCACAGCTGTGTCGACTCTCTACTGCTGTCTAAGTGTACCCAAAAGTACAGCTCATAAGAAAACAACATGACAAAACAACAAGACACTATTTCATCGTCTGGGTTGTTTTGTGGCCCAACACTCCCCAGGGAGCCAACTCCTTAAAAGAAGGCTGTCTTTTTACTGTGACAGGCTAAGGCCGATGCACTGCCTATTGTAGTCCTCAGACTGGTAATCTAAGGATAAAAGCTTCAGCAGTAACCTCCGGACCATCTGCAGACAATTAGACCCCTGGCAACCGCTGGGTTACGTACAGTAAGCAGGTGCATCCAGAAAGTATTCACAGCCATTGACTCTTTCCATATTTGTTGTGTTACAGCACTGAATATAAAATGGATTAAATTGAGATTTTGTGTCACTGCCCGACACACAATACCCAATAATGTCAAAGTGGATTTTTTAAAAATGTTTAAAAATGATTAAAAAATGAAAAGGTGAAATGTCTTGCAATAATAGTGTTTAACGTGATTTTGAATGAGCTACCTCATCTCTGTACCCCACACATACAATTGTTTGTAAGGTCGCTCAGTTGAGCAGTGAATTTCAACACAGATTCAACCACAAACACCAGGGAGGTTTTTCCGTTGGGGATTATTATAAAGAAGACTTTTGAGCATGGTGAAAGTTATTAATTACACTTTGGGGATGGTGTATTAATACACCCAATCACAACAAAGATACAGGCGTCCTTCCTGACTCAGTTGCAGGAGAGGAGAGGAAACGGCCAGGGTTTCACACATGAGGCCAATGGTGACTTTAAAACAGTTACAGAGTTTAATGGCTGTGATAGGAGAAAACTGAGGATGGATCAACCACAATTGTAGTTACTCCACAATACTAACCTAAATGACAGAGTGAAAAGAAGGAAGCCAGTGCAGAATACATGCATCCCGTTTGCAAGTAATACTGCAAAAAATGTGGCAAAGAAATTAACCTTATGTCCTGTATACAAAGTGTTATGTTTGGGGCAAATCTAACACAACACATCAATGAGTACCAATTTTTCAAGCATGGTGGTGGCTGCATCATGTTATGGGTATGCTTGTCATCGGCAAGGACTAGAAAGTTTAGGATAAAAAGAAACTGAATGGAGCTAAGCACAGGCAAAACCACAGAGGAAACCGTGTTCAGTCTGCTTTCCAACAGACCACTGGGAGACTAATATCCACCTTGCAGCAGGACAATAACCTAAAACACAAGACCAAATATACATAGAGATGCTTACCAAGACGAAATTAGAATAGAATGTTCCTGAGTGGCCTAGTCACGATTTTTACTTTAGATCGGTTTGAAAGTCTATGTCAAGACTTGAAAATGGCTGTCTAGCAATGATTAACAACCAACTTGACAGAGCTTGAAGAATTTTTTTATTAATTTGCAAATATTGTGCAATCCAAGTGTGCAAAGCTCTTAGACTTACCCAGAAAAGACTCCAGCTGTAATCACTGACACAGCAGTTTACAGCAGAGAAAACAATCTCTTCCTGGATCAAGATCCCTGCTGCCAAAATTTGTTTTGTGCATTTGGAAAGAAAGTGTGCACTGCCAGGAAATACCATATACCCTAGTATGGTACAGGAATGGTGTATGAAGATCAATGGATGCCGCCCAACCCTAAGCCCAAAACTCAATTATTGCCTTCTGAAGAAATGTTGAGTTTACAAATGTTTTCAAAATAAAGGGGAAAGGGGCATTTAAAAAATAAACCAGAATGAAATCTCTCCGCACCAGAGGAAATACATTTATACAAACAGCATGGACATCATATACCTAATGGCAGTAAAAAGATTGTGTTCAACACTAAGTCATTTTTAATGAATGAAGAACACTCACTTTCCATGTAGAACTTTTAACAGATGTGGCTAGGGGAGTTAGCATGCAAGTCCATCCCAGCCTAGAGGCCTCGTGGCTGGGCTATGAATTCACTTACCGTGCCTCTGTGGGCGACAGCTCCTTGAGGTCCTCCAGAGTGGGTGCTACGCCCAGTAGCTTCTTGTAAAGGACCAGGGGGAAGTGGAGGTCCACCACGGTGCTGTATAGATGGCCAGCCCACAGATGATCCCTATCAGATTGAACCAGTTGTGCTCTACAAAACACTGGGCCACAAACAGAGAGAGCACAACAAGGAAGTTAGATAGAGAGGCAATGCTTTGTTGGGTGCATAGCAATAGTCTTAAGAGCCGTCCTCTTCTTGTTGCCGTTCCGCGCTGATCAGAAAATACAGGAGAGGTGAAAGCAACAAGATCGAAGCCTACTGAAAGTGTTGTATAACTGTTTATCAGTATTAAGAGAGAAAACACAAGGACTTGAAACTATTGAGATGTACACCTTGTTTACGATGGAAATGTAGGCTGGCATACCCACCAACGTTTTTAAATCCAAACCAAGATGTCATTTCTTTATTATTCAACCACTTCATTCAATAATGTTCACCAACTGGGAAATGTATTATGGGCTACTCAGAATTGTTATTGATTCATTACGCATTTGTGTTTCTGATTTAAAACTACATATGAATAATTACCTATTATGCCTTTCTAACAAAATATTGTTGATGAACCCTACAAACCTATTCTGAGCCTATTCCACTTCATTTTATTGTTACAGCGCCCGTTTTGAGTTCCTCACTTACCTCTGTCAATTGCGAGTGTCAAAGGGTTCATAGCCATTCATAATTTTCCCACGACCCAGGTTGCTATTTGTATACGTGAGTGAACGTTCCGCGATGTCGCCTTGCCTCGCATGGGTGTCCCTATTCCTGGAAAACGCTGACCTACGCCAACTCACTCCGATAGGACGGCTCTCATTACATAAGCGGTTCATATTTCATACAATAAATTATTTCTACCCTCAACAAACCACAACAACAAATATGACCTTTCTGGCCTAGTGGCATGTCCCTTCACACATAGAATGTATCCAACTTACAGCACAATGGCAGGCCACACAGCCAAGCCTGGGTCGGGGGTTAACAAAGGTCATTGAAATACAAACAAAAGGTGTTACAAGACCCGGTTAAAAGCTAAACACTCAGGTAACCAAGACCAACCGTGTCTATTCAGAGCATTTGGAAATATTTTGAAACGTTGTTTGTGACCTTGTTCGGCTTTGAAAACGCATAATGTTGTTTAGATTTAGAAGATAATGAAATTGACCCTTCTGACATGTTGAGGTGGTTAGCTGGCTTCCAGAACATGAGTAGAAGGGATTTGACAACTAATATGACCTTGGTGTTGCTTCATACAATAGATAGGGTCTGTGTCCCAAATGGCATAGAGCACTATATAGGGAATAGGGTGCCAATTAGGATGCAAACAGACAGACTAACATTAGTTTTCTACAAAGAGCCAATTCTAAGATGTCACAGTACCCCATTAACGGTTAGACATGTTTTATTGTCATTACTGTAAAAGAGAATGTGTTCTTACCTGGAGACATAAAAAAAACACTTATTCAATAGACTGCTACACTGTTCGCTTGCAACACTTCCCTTTTTTAGTGTATTCCTCTAGCAACCGTTGCTAAGGTCAGTGAAGGCATTTAATACACTTCTCTTGAATAATGTACTATACTCCAACGCACTTGCAAGAAATATTTAATACTACATCCCTTTTCAAGTACAGTGTTTAATTTATTTAGTATTTTATTTTTTGACACAGTATTATGAGTAACATCAGCACTATATTTAAGCAATAAGGCACCTCGGGGGGTTGTGGTATATGGCCAATATACCACGGCTAAGGGCTGTTCTTAGGCACGACGCAACGCGGAGGTGCCTTATTGCTATTATAAACTGGTTACTAATGTAATTAGAACAGTAAAAAGACATGTTTTGTCATATGTTAGCGGTACAGTGTTGTGCAGTAGAAGCGGTCACACAGGAGGTTGGTGGCACCTTAATTGGGGAGGACGGGCTCGTGGTAATGGCTGGTGAGAAATAGGTGGAATGGTATCAAATACATTAAACACATGGTTTCCATGTGTTTGATGRCATTCCATTTGCTCCGTTCCAGCTATTATTATGAGCCATCCTCCCCTCAGCAGCCTCCACTGAGTGGTACATGACTCACTTTATCAGAGAACCAGAGCAGGTTGGACTGGGTGTACTGGGTGAACATGCCGTACACAGGGTCCATCAGCTCCTTCAACAGCAGTAGGAAGAACTCCTTGGTTACCCCCCCTGCATCCACCGCCTCCTCCCCATCAAATATCACCTAGAGGGGGAGAGAGGGCCTTAGTTCTGTAATTAAAGTGGCACTAACTGTTAAGTTCATGTTTTAAGTATCCCTATACTTCTGTTATTACGGGGCTATCACTCAGTCAAGAGTGCGCCTGCGCAGGGAGTTTGTCGTTCATGGACCTAGCCTTGAGTGTATGGCTACCTTGTAGTGTGTTCATATAGTATTGTAAACTTTGTTAAACTGGAACTTGTCGTTGTGTCATTTCGAGTTAACACTAACTGAGCCCAAATACTCTGTCAATCACTTTCTCATCTTCAAGTGATTATGGCCTTAGTTCTTGTAATTCAAGTGCGCTAACAACAGTGATATGACTTTAGTTCCTGTAATTCAAGTGGCACTAACAACAGTGATATGACCTTAGTTCCTGTATTCAAGTGGCACTAAACCAGTGATATGACCTTAGTTCCTGTAATTCAAGTGGCACTAACAACAGTGATATGACCTTAGTTCTGTTAATTCAAGTGGCACTAACAACAGTGATATGCCCCTTAGTTCCTGTAATTCAAGTGGCACAACAACAGTGATATGGCCTTAGTTCTGTAATTCAAGTGGCACTAACAACAGTGATATAGGCCTTAGTTCCTGTAATTCAAGTGGCACTAACAACAGTGATATGACCTTAGTTCCTGTAATTCAAGTGGCACTAACAACAGTGTATATGACCTTAGTTCCTGTAATTCAAGTGGCACTACAACAGTGTGCAGCTGTTGACAAACAATTGATGATTGGTGGTGTTATCTTATTTCTCTTTGATTACAAGATCTCTCCTAAAAAAAATCTCTCCATGTCTATTTACGACACACTACATGACCTTTGTGACCCTGAGAGGTGCTGAACTCTGACTCTTGAGGGGCTTCTTGAGGTCGACGTCAGAGTAGAGGTGAGCTCTCTCAGCGCGTCGCTCACTAAGTGGTCCCTGCGTACGTGGAGCACCAGGAAGGGGTTCGGCGCAGGAGGGGTTCCAGCGTCAGCAGCATGATGAAACGTTATGCATGTTGGCCCCGCTCACCGCCATCTTGGAAAAGGTCAAGACAGGGGAAACGTACAAAAATATGTCCCACCCCACCTCCAGTGTAGGAGAGATGGAAATTATTATTATTATATATATTATTTTTTTTTTTACATAAAGTGTTTAAAAAAGACAAGTGCAGTTAAATGGTCTCCAAGGGACATGATTCATTCTTACATTGTCTATAAAAACGAGTTATTTTATCACGGCAAATGTCAACATAAATCAGTTTCAAACTTGAGTTAACAGTGGGAAACTTTTATATAATGTGTCCCGTGTGGCTGGGTTGGTAGAGCATGGCACTTGCAATGCCAGGGTTGTGGGTTCGATTCCCACGAGGGACCATTACTGATGAAAATGTATGCACTCACTACTATATTACAGTTCGTTCTTGTACCAGAGCGTCTGTAAAAATGTACATATATATTTTCCAATCCTGGCTGTTACCTGCATCTGTAGCTCAGCGTCAGTTTGCAGCATGGTGGTCTTGGCTTGGGCYTTCAGTATGAACGGGTAGGCACATAAAGTCACTGAGCTCTGAATGSAAGAGAAGAGAAACGTTATCGTTTGAAGAGATGTTATCTATATGCTAAGAGAGACGTGGCATTTACACTCATTTGATTAGAAAACAGCCTGTATACCTGTACTGCTGGTGTTCTCATTTTCTGAAAAACAAAATTATAAATCATCAACTCAGTTCTGTCCAATTTACCCATGAAAACTATATTCTAGAGGATCATAACAGTTTATTCAGATTGACAGCTGATGGCAGGGGCATGGCTGTCTAGCTATACCAGTTTACTGAGACATTGGCCAGAGCAACAAGACACAAAGGTGAAAATATGAGGGTGGGGACAACAAAGTCTCAGTGCTCTTCCTAGAAAGGGCCTACACAGTTCAACAGATTCTACTACACAGTGAGAAAGAGGGAGTGAGAGAGAGATGGAAGAGGTATAGGGGTAGGGGCTAGGGGGCTCGTCTGTGAGAGTAGCATCCCATTGGATTAGAATGTGAATTAGATCATTGGACACACACACACACACACACACACACAAAATTCCACAGGACGACATCATCACAAGAAGAGAGACACAGAGAGACGGAGAGAGAGAGACGTAGAGAGCTCCAGTACTCACAATCTCTGCTTTACTCAGAAACCACTTGAGGTAGTCTTCCTGGATGTCCACCAGGGTGGTGATGTCAGGGATATAGAAGCGGTTGTACTCCACATGCCCGGCCTTCAGGTTAACCTGGACACACCACACAGCACAACAGCCCTGCTCAGAACACACACCCATAATTATGCATATTCTAGATATTTTCCCACAATTCTGTAAACTTGTTTTTTGCATTACGACATTCTTTAAAAAAAGGACACCTCGTGTGTTCCTACCTTTTAAAAAAGGATCCTATTCGCACAGTAGACCTATGTTTAAGGCGGGAATCATAACACCTCTTGAAGTTTCTCCCCAAGCTTTAGTATAAAAACAAACTTGTGAAGTATCTGAGAAACTTTTACGTAAAGAATGACCTAATGAAGTTTCCCATGAGCATTAGCAGGAAACGTTACCTTATGAAGTTTCTCTAGAAGCTTTAGCGTGGCACTGGTGTAGTTTTCTAGGAAGACAGGGACGAGCAGGGCCTTTCCTCCGGTTAACAGGAACACACGATGCTCTTATACATGTCCACCAGCCTGGAGAACACACCGCCGTCCACCAGGCACCACCAGTTATCTGCAGGGATCCAGAATATAACACACCACCAGTTATCTACGGGGATCCAGAATATAACACACCACCAGTTATCTGCAGGGATCCAGAATATAACACACACCAGTTATCTACGGGGATCCAGAATATAACACACCACCAGTTATCTATGGGATCCAGAATATAACACACCACCAGTTATCTACGAGGATACAGAATATAACACACACCAGTTATCTACGGGATCCGGAATATAACACACCACCAGTTATCTACGGGGATCCAGAATATAAACACACCAGTTATCTATGGGATCCAGAATATAACACACCACCAGTTATCTACGGGATCCAGAATATAACACACCACCAGTTATCTACGGGGATCCAGAATATAACACACACACCAGTTATCTACGGGATCCAGAATATAACACACCACCAGTTATCTACGGGGATCAGAATATAACACACCACCAGTTATCTACGGGGATACAGAAAATAACAACACCAGTTATCTAGGGATCCAGAATATAACACACCACCAGTTATCTACGGGATCCAGAATATAACACACCACCAGTTATCTACGGGGATCCAGAATATAACACACCACCAGTTATCTAGGGATCCAGAATATAACACCACACCAGTTATCTACGGGGATCCAGAATATAACACACCACCAGTTTATCTACGGGGATCCAGAATACAACACACCACCAGTTATCTATGGGATCCAGAATATACACACCACCAGTTATCTACGGGGATCCAGAATATAACACACCACCAGTTATCTACGGGGATCCAGAATATAACACACCACCAGTTATCTATGGGATCCAGAATATAAACAACCACATTATCTACGGGGATCCAGAATATAACACACCACCAGTTATCTACGGGGATCCAGAATAAACACACACCACCAGTTATACGGGGATCCAGAATACAACACACCACCAGTTATCTACGGGGATCCAGAATACAACACACCACCAGTTATCTACGGGGATCCAGAATATAACACACCACCAGTTATCTACGGGATCCAGAATATAACACACCACCAGTTATCTACGGGATCCAGAATATAACACACACCAGTTATCTACGGGGATACAGAATATTACACACCACCAGTTATCTGCGGGGATCCAGAATATAACACCCACAGTTATCTATGGGATCCAGAATATAACACACCACCAGTTATCTATGGGATCCGAATATAACACACCACCAGTTATCTATGGATACAGAATACAACACACCACCAGTTATCTGCGGGGATCCAGAATATAACACACCACCAGTTATCTATGGGATCCAGAATATAACACACCACCAGTTATCTACGGGGATCCAGAATATAACACACCACCAGTTATCTACGGGATCCAGAATATAACACACCACCAGTTATCTACGGGGATCCAGAATATAACACACCACCAGTTATCTACGGGGATCCAGAATATAACACACCACCAGTTATCTGCGGGATCCAGAATATAACACACCACCAGTTATCTATGGGATACAGAATATAACACACCACCAGTTATCTATGGGAAAACACCACCAGTTATCTACGGGGATCCAGAATATACAACACCACCAGTTATCTACGGGGATCCAGAATATAACACACCACCAGTTATCTGCGGGGATCCAGAATATAACACACCACCAGTTATCTACGGGGATCCAGAATATCAACACACCACCAGTTATCTACGGGGATCCAGAATACACACACCACCAGTTATCTGCGGGATCCAGAATATAACACACCACCAGTTGTCTATGGATCCAGAATATAACACACCACCAGTTATCTACGGGGATCCAGAATATAACACACCACCACCGTTATCTACGGGGATCCAGAATATAACACACCACCAGTTATCTATGGGATCCAGAATATAACACACCACCAGTTTATCTACGGGATACAGAATATAACACACACCAGTTATCTGCGGGATCCAGAATATAACACACCACCAGTTATCTATGGGATCCAGAATATAACACACCACCAGTTATCTATGGGATCCAGAATATACACACCACCACGTTATCTACGGGGATCCGAAAACAAGACAACACATCACATTCCAGCATCTTTTAAAGGGAACCTGCAATGACATTGTATATTTAAAAGTATGGCAGAAGTGCCATGTGATGCACTGTACACATGAAGTGTATACCATTATGACGGTTGAATAACTGCCATTTTCCTGGGACTGACTGTGCAGTACGGAGAAAGAGTATTTGTGGTAGACTGAGGTGTACAGGGTATACAGTATCAAACACTGTTCAGCACATTTGTGTGCATGAGGGTATTTGTCTGTGCCTCCGTGTATGTGCATATTTGTGTCAAATCAAATGTAATTGTCAAATGCTTCATAACAGAGGTGTGGACTAACAGTGAAATGCCTACTTATGGCCTTTCCCAACACGCAGAGAGAAAATAAAATAAATAATAGAAAGATTACAACACAAGGAGTAAATCTACAATGAGTAACGATAACTTGGCTATAACACACAGGGTACCAGTACCGAGTCCATGTGCAGGGATACAAGATAATTGAGGTAGATATGTACATATAGGTAGGGGTAAAGTGACTAGGCCACAGGATAGATAATAAACAGTAGCAGCAGGTTATGTGATGAGTCAAAAAACTTGTGCAAAGGAGGATCAATGCAGATAGTCCAGGTAGCTATTGATTACTATTTAACTATTTACGGTCTTATGGCTTGGGGGTAGAAGCTGTTCAGGTTCCTGTTGGTACCACTTGCTGTGTGGTAGCAGAGAGAACATGCTATGACTTGGGTGGCTGGAGTCTTTGACAATTTTTAGGGCCTTTCCTGACACCACCTGGTATAGAGGTCCTGAATGGCAGGGACTCGGCCCCAGTGATGTACTGGGATGTACGCACTACCCTCTGTAGCGCCTTGCGGCTGGATGCCAAGCAGTTGCCATACCAGGCGGTGATGCAGCTCATCAAGATGCTCTCAATGGTGCAGCTCTAAAAACTTTAAGAATCGGGACCCATGCCAAATCTTTTCAGCCTCCTGAGGGGGAAGAGGTGTTGTCGTGCCCCCAGACGACTGTGTGTGTGTGTGTGTGGACCATGATAGAGCCTTAGTGATGTAGACACAGAGGAACTTGAAGCTCTCGACTTGCTCCACTACAGCCTGTCGATGTGTGTTGCGTGCGCACGTATGGGTGTCTGTGTCGTGCGCACGTATGGGTGTCTGTGTGCGTGCGCACGTTGGGTGTCTGTGTGCGTGCAATGTACATAGTACATTAACATGTGATTGTGCATTGTTGTGTGCTGAAATGCAACTATGTTCCCCCCCTACCAAGCACTTTGCTGGGGTTGGCATCCAGGCGGAGTATGGCCATGGCTAGGGGATGGTGAGGGTGATGAGTTCTTGGAGTCGTGCAGGGCGGGACACTCCGACAGGATCAGGTAGATCCTCATGGCCTAAACGTCAGGGGGAGAGCAGGGCAGCTGGGGATCAGCAGGCTCTCAAAACTCTTCGTGCCTGGCAGGACAGAGACACATGGATGGAGGGAGAGAGACGGATACATCCATTTAAAATCATCCATCAAATAATCACCTAACAGCTGTCCATACAACCGGTTAATTGTACATCACAATGCTTTGTATTTTCATTTGCTAATGGAGATGCAACTAAATGAGTATATTATGATATGAGTTAAGTAGAGTACCTAAAGTTTTATACATTTAACACTATAACTGACCGATGGCGAAGAATGGGAGATACTTGATATTGATTAAGAAATGCATTTCAACTTGCAATACTGACCAACACGCTACAATATATTTATATTTTTTAAATGTCGGAACAAGGATAGCTTTTTTACAAAATCTAAAGGATTAGCTGGACTCGACAAAAGGACAAAAACATCACAGGAAAATGTTTTGGGAGAGGCCTCCTGTGGTTGGCTGGTTGCTAATGCTGCCTGATCTTCATAGAACACAATAAATCAAGTTAGGTTGAGAAGCCCCAAAATCAATTTATGGGTGCTAGGCCTGACCTCTCCGTCCAGCCCCATTCTGCGTGAAACCATCAAAACCCCGCTCCCCCCTCCCTCCAAAAAAATCGAATTTCTCGGTTTGGAGTGGTGTGTGGTTTGAAAGGGGGGGGGGGTGTCTCCTCCTCTAGCTAGCTCTGAACCTCATGACCTCAGTCCAGTAGGCATTCTGCGTGAAACCATCAAAACCCAGCAGAGTATGTGTTGATCTTACTGAGATGATGTGTAATGTGTGCKGTACCATTTCAGAAGTCAACGGGGGACATAGTTCATATGTGGCATGGGAATTCAATGCCGTGGCCTATGATACTCTCCAGCCATCAAAACAAAGCGTAGGGGGCGGTGTACCCTGAACACCCCTATTTTACTCTACTACATAGCTCTGTCCAAAGTGCTGCTGGCTAGGTCTAACAGACGCCGTACACTCCTAGAAAAAAAAAAGTGCCATCTAGAACCTTAAAGGATTCTTCGGCTGTCCCCATAGGATAACCCTTTGAAGAACCCTTTTGGGTTCCAAAAAGGGTTCTACCTGGAATCCAAAAAGGGTTCTACCTGGAACCAAAAAGGGTTCTACCTGGAACCAAAAAGGGTTATCCTATGGGACAGCTGAAAAACCCTTTTGGAACCCTTTTTTCTAAGCGTGTACCGGTCAAAGGGTGTTCCAAAACCAGACAAATCAAATGTTATTGCTCACATACACATGGCTAGCAGATGTTAATGCGAGTGTAGCGAAATGCTTGTGCTTCTAGTTCCGACAAGATATGGACCATATATTAAGTCTAGTCAGTATTTAAGCCCATTCCAAACCACATTCACTGCTTTATCTTGTGACCTCTGCCAGGGGTGTTGTGTGTGTGAGAGAGAGAAACACCACAAGCCCAGAAAACTCAAAGCATGAAGGACAGCGACTATTTACAGACAACCTCCAGATAATGAAAAAAATTATAATAATTCAGCCATAATAAACCAGATTTGGCTTTGTGTGACTGTTTGGTAAACAGAGACTCCGACCGGAACGATAAGCACTAACAAGTAGAGAGGCGTTATGCTAGCTAGGGAACAGTGCTTCTGTACCCACCGGAATCAGGCAGCTTTGTGGCATGCTGTGTGTGTGTGTTTCATACTCTAAGATCCAAATTGAGCCAATTAGTTTTAGGAACACCGTGCAGCCGTTCTTGGGCGGCCCACATGATGCCATCACAAATGAGTGACCTCCACAAACAATAACAGATGTGAGATTGGGAACATAACATACTACCAGCAACACATAGTCAGTCTCTCTCCCTCTCGGTTGAGCTAATGGCTTAACCTGCCAGTGTTTTATATAACTGTTAAATCCAGTAGTTTTAGGACAGGCTGCTTTAGCAGGAGGGCAGGACATACAGTAAGGTGCTTATTGCTTCTCGAGTCTAGAGGACACCATTACGCTGATGGGCTCGGAACTAGGGTCGTTCCCATGAAGTGATAGGCATCTGGCGGAGAATCAGCAACAAATGGCCACCCTCCCTCATACACGCCATCTGCGCTTTATCTCCGCACGGATCTCTAATGGAATGCCGTGTGTCTGTACAGTGTGTCTAGATAGGAGTATTTCCCTGGAGTCTCTTCCCCTAAGGTCAGCAGTTCTGAATTGTAGGCACATGCTGGGAATGAGTGTTGGTTGGACAAGGACATGATTTTGTCCTCTGTGAACGCTCTGCCTTTTCCCACAAGACATAAGAGAGAGATACCGGGTGTGACTCAATACTCATGGCTTCCTTTCCTGGTCTCCTTCCAAACAGGTGAAAGAACTGGATAGGCTGTCGATCAATGCTCACCTCTCATCCAGGAAGCTGGCGTTCCAACAGGCGGTGGAAGACAGCAGGAGAATGACGTCACTAAAAGCAGAGGGAGACCAAACTAAATGCAGGAAATTATATCAATAATTGAAACAAGATCAAACGTATACCAGTCTTCAGAGTGGTATAGAGCTTCAGCTGCTGAAGCCAAAAAGGGTCACCACAGGATCATCGTCCTGCTAAAAGAAGTCATTCTCTGCATAGGAAACATAAACAATTGTTCACAAAAACATATTTTCAAGACAAATCGAATCCCCAAATAACTCACTGTTACTTGGTGATAGTGGAATCTGTGTTGTCTAGGAGTTTCATCCTCCACGTATTCAAACTGCATCATTTATCAAAGAGATGCTTCTACTGATGTTAGGACGCGGAAGTCTTCAGGAGCGGTGGAACTCTGTAGAGGAGAGAAGGGGGTCAGGGGGGAGTCAAGGTAACGTAGCACATCAGCTAGTCGGCTACATTTAGCAACGTTATTCTCGATAGCGCTTCCACTGTAGACATTACAAGGCTATCCAGAGACGTGTGTTTTGGGTTCATTCCCTTTCCTACTTGCAGATAAAATAAATACTCTGAGAGGTCCAAGTACATTGTAGTGGGAGTATCTATCTGTGTGTTGGTGTTATCAAGTCACATTCCTGGCAATCAACAGGAGGATATCCGTTGAAGACAGATGTAGCCTACTTGGGGTGCATCACAGTAATATCTCATTCACTACTTCCCACAAATCTAAAAGCATTGGATTGGTGGAGGATCGGCTAGAGGGAGTTTCCACCATATTTATTATACCAGTCTTTTCTTCGAACCAGTGAAGGGAAGTGAACAGGTGCACATTCTGGGAGGTAGGACAAATAATTGGGACACAGCCTTGGTCTTAGATCTCTCTGTCCAGAGCAGAGACCATCCAGACATTCCAGCTGGTCAATAACTGGAGCAACAGCTCCACCTAATGGCAGAAAACTAGAACTGGCTCACTTAATGAAAACACATTAGCATCCTTCCTCACTACTAGGTCTATAGCAGAGCTCTCTTAACCATGTTCCTGAAGAGCTACCGTCCTGTAGGTTTTTACTAAAACCCTAATCTAGTGCACTGATTCTAATAATGAAATGGTTGACAAGCTGAACCAGGTTAGTTACAACTGGGGTTGGATAAACAACCTAAAGGAGGGTAGCTCTCCAGGAACAGGGCGGAGACCCTGGTCTAAAGCATATTCTTCCCATCCCTGTATAAGAAAATTGAATGTCTTTCAATTCAATGTCTGGGCCTGTACTCATTAAAGCGAGACTGATCTAGGATCAGGGCCCCCCTGTGCATGTGATCTTATTCATTATGATCTAAAAGGTAAACTGATCCTAGATCACTCCAATTCTGAGATGCTTTATGAATACGGTCCCTGTACTATTACATCAGTTAATGACCAAAAGCTGAGAAACGATTATGTGAAGTCCTTTACCTTTTCATCTGAGTACAATAGGAAGTTATGGTCCCCTCCACAGTTGATTTTTGTAATGGCATAATGATCTGGCCCTAGAAAGAGGAAAGGAGAGGGAAGAGTTACTGACTGTTGGTTTAAAAATGGCTAGCTCAACAGCATTGTGGTGACTTACGGGAACAGTTTATGCTTATAAGAAATAGCTCCTGAGTGAAGTTTCCCTTGGAGAATCTAGGATCAGCTCCCTTCCCTCCCAATACTAATCTTAACTATTAGTGGGGAAAAAATGCTAATCCAAGATCAGTGTCTAGATGCATCTTCACCCTACACAAGCACTTTCCAAACTCCAAAAGGTGCATGTTTTTTTTTTCTCTAGTACACAGCTGATTCAAAAACCAAAGCTGATGACGAGTTGATTATTTGAACCAGCTGTGTAGTGCTAGGGCAAAAAACGAAATGTGAACCCCCTGGGTTCCCCAGTTTGGAAACGCTGCCCTACACGAGAAGCTCCCTAGATTTTGATTTAGTCCACTAGATGGCAGGAAAGCAATACAAGCTAAGCAATCCGCCTCAAAGACCATCAATCAGTGTGTTAAACACTGAGAATCCTGTTTCATAGACCTCGACTCACTCACAACCTAATACAGTTCACTCTAGAAACATCCGTGTTGCTGAAAAATGTCAAACATTTTACCACATGGGGATATTTTGATACTATTTCATTCTTTGAACATTGAATTTATCCCATTCATAGACTTTTAATACGCATGGTTAATATACGTATTATAGTGACTAGTGATCTTCTCCCTACAGTCATAGTTTTATATACAGTACATTAATGAGTCACTGAAAAGCTGTGGATGTATCTGAACAAGTCCTTGCACTCGTGTGCCTGTTCCTTTTAACGTCCTAGTATGCGTTCTCTTGTCTATTCTGACTTGCTCCTACAACAGGCGGACATCTTTTCCGTCACG
>NW_019945252.1:23780-56158 GCF_002910315.2 Salvelinus sp. IW2-2015
TGTGCAGTAATATCTAACAAGTAATCTAACAATTCACAACATCTACCTTATACACACAGTGTAAAGGAATAATAAGAATATGTACATACAAATATATGGATGAGCGATGGCTGAGTGGCATAGGCAAGATGCAGTAGATGGTAGAGTACAGTTTATACAATGAGATGATAATGTAGGGTATGTAAACTTTTTTTAAAGTGACTAGTGATATGTTTATTGCATCCAATTTTGAATTATTAAAGTGCTGGAGATTTGAGTCAGTATGTTGACAGACAGAAATGGCTTTGTGTCCTTGGATTCAAATATTGCATTTGAGTCAAAACATAAACCATGACTCTGTATGATAGGGTTGCCATGACAATGACCCTGTAAAGGGATTTGTAAGGCCATTATTCGCTCAGTTCAAATCTACCGGCCTCAGCCATAACACATTTATGAGTAGATGGATAGAACCAAGTAGCTTAACAGTCAAAACCCGGGGCACATCTCAATTCTTAGAATATTTAATGTGAAACAGCCACGTCCGTTTGCTATATACAACAAAGAGTTACTGCAAACACTGTTTTTTCCCATCTAGACATCACTGCACGCTCGATAGAAGAGCACATGTACTTCTTTTTTTACCATGCAGCGCAACGCTCCTCAGCTCAACAAAACAACACGTGGTGGGGTGGCCAGTGGGCCACTCCCCCTACTGCAGATTCCATCTTTAAAGCTGCAATATGTAACTTTTTGGGCGACCCAACCAAATGTACATATAAATGTGAGTTATAGATCTGTCATTGTAAGCAAGTTAAAGAAGCGGTAGATCTATGTGCACTATTTCTATGCTTCCCGTTTTTAAGTGAGTTTTCGCTCTTTTACTTTGTTGGTACACAACCTTCAAAAAGCTGAAATTACCAATATTTGGTTATGGAAAATATATTTCACAGCGGTTTAGATGTAAAATGATTACCTACACTATACTTGCTTGTTTTTGTCACGTAAACTGAAATCAAGCGAACTATCTGAATTTTAGCAAACAGGAAATGGCTGAGCGATTTCTACATAGGGCACCTTTAGTGTCTAAAGTGTCTTTACTTATCTCCTTTCCTTCACCTGCTCCTATGTGAAAGAAGCAAAGACCTGAAACCCAGTGGGCATCGTTCATATTGCTTTCACTGTGTTTTCATATCAGTGCAGATGATGGAAGGAGGAGGCCACTTTAACTATGCATACCCAGGTTTTGAGCAAAGGGAGGGTCCCGCTTTCAGGTATTTGGATAAGACATGGTACAGGAGAGTGGAGACGTTACCTGCTCCAGTAGTCTGGCGAAGGGCGGTTTACTGAGTGTCTCAAACAGCAGGCGACTGAGTTGAGATCGATGCCAGGGACTTTAGGGTTGGTCTTAAAATGGCTGTCATCACTGGGGAACAAACAAAGAACAAAAGAGCCTTTAAGACCAAACCCACCAAAAATTACCTAACAGAAGAACCCATGATAAACTACCCAGACAGGGCCATATATTAAATCTAGTCAGAGCTCATGTATTTAGCCCATTCCAAACCACATTCACGCTTTATCTTGTGACCTCTGCCAGGGGTGTTGTGTGTGTGAGAGAGAAACACCACAAGCCCAGAAAACTCAAAGGCATGAAGGACAGCGACTATTTACAGACAACCTCCAGATATTGATAAAAAAATATAATAATTCAGCCATAATAAACCAGATTTGGCTTTGTGTGACGTTTTGGTAAACAGAGACTCCACCGGAACGATAAGCACTAACAAGTAGAGAGGCGTTATGCTAGCTAGGGAACAGCGCTTCTGTACCCACCGGAATCAGGCAGCTTGTGGCATGCTGTGTGTGTGTGTTTCATACTCTAAGGTCCAAATGAGCCAATTAGTTTTAGGAACACCGTGCAGCCGTTCTTGGGCGGCCCACATGATGCCATCACAAATGAGTGACCTCCACAAACAATAACAGATGTGAGATTGGGAACATAACATACTACCAGCAACACATTGTCAGTCTCTCTCCCTCTCGGTTGAACTAATGGCTTACCTGCCAGTGTTTTATATAACTGTTAAATCCAGTAGGTTTTAGGACAGGCTGCTTTAGCAGAGAGGGCAGGACATACAGTAAGGTGCTTATTGGTCTTCTCGAGTCTAGAGGACACCATTACGCTGATGGGCTCGGAACTAGGGTCGTTCCCATGAAGTGATAGGCATCTGGCGGAGAATCAGCACAAAATGGCCACCCTCCCTCATACACGCCATCTGCGCTTTATCTCCGCACGGATCTCTAATGGAATCCCGTGTCTGTACAGTGTGTCTAGTAGGAGTATTTCCCTGGAGTCTCTTCCCCTAAGGTCAGCAGTTCTGAATTGTAGGCACATGCTGGGAATGAGTGTGGTGACAAGGACATAAGGACATGATTTTGTCCTTTGTGAACGCTCTGCCTTTTCCCACAAGACATAAGAGAGAGATACCGGTGTGACTCAATACTCATGGCTTCCTTTCCTTGTCTCCTTCCAAACAGGTGAAAGAACTGGATAGGCTGTCGATCAATGCTCACCTCTCATCCAGGAAGCTGGCTTCCAACAGGCGGTGGAAGACAGCAGGAGAATGACGTCACTAAAAGCAGAGACATAAATTCAGGAAATTATATAATCAATTGAAACAAGATCAAACGTATACCAGTCTTCAGAGTGTATAGAGCTCCAGCTGCGAAGCCAAAAAGGGTCAACAGGATCATCGTCCTGCTAAAAGAAATGTCATTCTCTGCATAGGAAACAATAAACAATGTTCACAAAAAATCAAGCAACAGCTCCCTGATTCTGCCTTGCCTCATTTCCCTGCATTCTCTTCTTCCCAACTGGAGTCATCCAGTTACCTGACATATGACGAGGACTTCCTGTGAGCCTTCCTGTGAGGCTGCTTTTGACAGGAAGTGGGCTATTGATGTCACCTCGTGTCCCGGTGCCCAGCTGACCATTGGTGTTACAACCGAAAGCATACACCAGACCGGAGGAAGGCACAAACGCCAGGGTGTGGTGTCTGAAACCGAGACGGAGAGGATAGAAAGAGAGTATGAGGAATCTAGGACAGAGAAGGCAAGTGGTCATACCATAACTTATCTGATGTAAACCTGTACTGTACTCTATTATACTGCTATGCTGTACTAAGCTATGCTTTGCTAGGCTATGCTTTGCTAGGCTATGCTACGCTGACCAGGCTACGTTGTGCAGTACCTGCCACAGGCAATCTGGGAAACCTCGCTGCCCATCAGCTCCTGCACCTGTCTGGGTAGAGGCTCGTTGTTGGTGGAGTCATGACCCAGTTGACCACGAGAGCCGTCCCCAAACGTAAACAAACCCCCATCCTGTCAATCAAACACAGAGTGAGGCTTCAATTACAATAAAGGATGTGAGAAGGAATGCTGAAGGACAGTGTGTCATAGCTCGATACAATTCCACATGCATATTCCTCACCCTCCAAAACAAACATGGGAATTCTTCAAAGGCATGAACACGTTCATGGATTAAAGGTTTTACGAGACAGCAGGTCCTTTTTCAGTACTGTGCTTTCTCAAAACCCACCATCATCTGAAGACTATATGAGAGCTTCAGTACAAGACTATAAACACATAACAGACAGATACGCAGGAGGACAGTTGTGTTCCTCACCTTGGTGAGGGCAGCTGTATGCTCGTCTCCACAGCTGATATAAACCACTTTTTGGGATCTGAGGAACTTGATGTGGCAAGGGACAGACCGGTCTGTAAAAAGGAAATAACACACACACACACACACACATTCCGTGTTACATTCAGAACATCACATTGCTTTATATGAAGGTCTGCTTATAAACTGCTTACAAGCCATCATTCATTTAATCMCATATCGGAGAAACGATTGGGCATTTGGACCCATATAGCTATGGGTCTGTAGTCCAACAGGCTTCATYAGTCTATTGGGGTGCATTACTTCTCTCTACGTGTGTCTCATCGATGTAGAAGTTAGTTAGCCTACCCTGTTTGTCATTTAGCCCCAGCTGTCCGGCGCTGTTCTTGCCCCAGCCGAACACAGCTCCAGAGAGGGACAGGGCGAAGCTGTGGTCTCCCCCAGCGGTGATCTGAGCCAGGGGGATACCTGAYAGAGACTTRAGGGGCTGGGGAGACAAKGTGCTGGGCTCTCCCTTCCCCAAACCCAGCTGACCGCTCGAGTTCTGGCCCCACGTGAACAGCTGACCGTCTGGGAGAGAAAAGAGGGGGTTAGCCTAGCATTAGYCTGGCATTAGCCTGGCATTAGCTGTTAAGCTTGTAACTTTGGTGTGTAGCGCTACAGTATCAGTGGTAGTGTGAGGTGTTGCTGTTGGCTTCATTCTCACCTTTAGAGAGTGCGATGCAGTGCTTGTTGCCACACATTATTTGAGAGATGCGATGCTCGCACAGCTTCTTGATCAACCTGAGAAATACAGGAGATGCATTGAGTTGCGAGGCCAATGCCTGAACAACTGTGCAGTATTCGGCAGATTTTAACCAACTACATGCAATGTACAGTTAGCTTTACAATCCCTGTATNGAATTCTTCAAAGGCATGAACACGTTCATGAATTAAAGGTTTTACGAGACAGCAGGTCCTTTTTCAGTACTGTGCTTTCTCAAAACCCACCATCATCTGAAGACTATATGAGAGCTTCAGTACAAGACTATGAACACATAACAGACAGATACGCAGGAGGACAGTTGTGTTCCTCACCTTGGTGAGGGCAGCTGTATGCTCGTCTCCACAGCTGATATAAACCACTTTTTGGGATCTGAGGAACTTGATGTGGCAAGGGACAGACCGGTCTGTAGAAAGGAAATAACACACACACACATATTCCGTGTTACCTTCAGAACATCACATTGCTTTATATGAAGGTCTTCTTATAAACTGCTTACAAGCCATCATTCATTTAATCACATATCGGAGAAACGATTGTGCATTTGGACCCATATAGCTATGGGTCTGTAGTCCAACAGGTTTCATCAGTCTATTGGGGTGCATTACTTCTCTCTACGTGTGTCTCATCGATGTAGAAGTTAGTTAGCCTACCCTGTTTGTCATTTAGCCCCAGCTGTCCGGCGCTGTTCTTGCCCCAGCCGAACACAGCTCCAGAGAGGGACAGGGCGAAGCTGTGGTCTCCCCCAGCGGTGATCTGAGCCAGGGGGATACCTGAYAGAGACTTRAGGGGCTGGGGAGACAAKGTGCTGGGCTCTCCCTTCCCCAAACCCAGCTGACCGCTCGAGTTCTGGCCCCACGTGAACAGCTGACCGTCTGGGAGAGAAAAGAGGGGGTTAGCCTAGCATTAGYCTGGCATTAGCCTGGCATTAGCTGTTAAGCTTGTAACTTTGGTGTGTAGCGCTACAGTATCAGTGGTAGTGTGAGGTGTTGCTGTTGGCTTCATTCTCACCTTTAGAGAGTGCGATGCAGTGCTTGTTGCCACACATTATTTGAGAGATGCGATGCTCGCACAGCTTCTTGATCAACCTGAGAAATACAGGAGATGCATTGAGTTGCGAGGCCAATGCCTGAACAACTGTGCAGTATTCGGCAGATTTTAACCAACTACATGCAATGTACAGTTAGCTTTACAATCCCTGTATRATCAACATCTAGAACACCGTACGTGTTGTAGCCTTTGTAACCCTCCCCGCAAAGACAGTACAGTATGAAGATAGGCAGAAACTGCTTCTCCAATAGAAATCCCCGATCACACTTGTAGGTGATGTCATGGCGACGTTGGCTAGCTAAGCCCATGCGCAGAAACACGTCATCGGGTCGAACGGTTGTCTAGCGCCGAACTGTGCATGTGCACGCCGTCAAATCAAAGGCACTCCTTCGACATGAAGTTGTTTTTGACGAAAATTAAAACGTCAGTTTGTCACTTTCACGAGGTTGGAGTAATAACATGTTCAACTACTTTTCAGATATTGGCTCGAATCTCGGTTGTGCCTTTAGATTTCGTGAAAATTAACCACCAAGAATTTCTCACTTCTCTGATTGACTTCTCAAACCCAACCTGGTCTGTTTCGTAAGCCTTCCTGGAAGTCTTGCTGTGTTGCGGCTCTGGTTTTAAAAAGTCTATGCTCCTAGCATTTAGCCATCACATGTAGTTCTCACAATTCCATTGGTTTTCATGTACCTCTTYCAGTAGGCTATTCCTCAGCAAAGCTTCAATAATGTATGTTCTAGCATGCTGGGTCACCTGGGGATTGGGACGGTCTCCTCAGCGGTCCCCAGACCCAGCTGGCCCCCTCCACCGGCCCCCCAGGCAAACACCTGGCCCTGCTCATTCAGCGCCATGGAGTGGGCCTGGCCGCACGATACCACCCCTATCTTCTGGGTGTTCAGGGCCACCACCAGTTCTAGAGGGTAAGGAGGAGGGACAAAGGGGGAGGGAGGAGTGGGGAGGGTATGACAGACTTTAGCCAGGCTCTCTAGAAAGACTAGTGCCTAGAATGAAYGATCCATGTCTACAAATGCACGATCTTAATTTGATCACCCGGTTCACCCGGTTGTTTCAGGAAACGTCCTGCCGAGCAGGACACGCAAACTTGTAGTCTATTCAAGGTTTAAAAAGGCTTCKAAAGTTTATAATTTCCACTTTAAAATGTCTGACTTTATTTGCCCTAACTAAAAATGTATCAACCACTACAAAAATGGCCATTAATTATAACCCACACAATAATTCACATTTCCGGTTGCTGCAGGATTATTTTCCTGCTGTGAGAAACTGGTCAAATTAAGATCTTACACCTGTACCAGTTTTAGGACTGGTGCATCTTAGACTATACTGTGGATGAGAAAAGGAAGTGTATTTTCTCAATGTATCCTCTAGTCTGTTCTGCTGGTATGAGCATTCTAGAAGGGTATGCTAGGCCTTTGTCTGGAAGCCATAGAGACCAAACCCACTTCAAGTATTTAGTGTGGATACACTATCTGACCMACCATCTTCTGGAATGTCCCAGTGCTTTCTAWCTATCTAGCTCCACATTTCAGTTTCACTTAGCATGGAGGCATATTAGGAAGRACTGAAAGCAAAATAAACAGGGGTTAATRTCRGTCATTCCTTATCTGATATTTTCAATCACTCTTGGAGAAAAATACTTCTTTATTATTTTAAAAAACAATATGTTTCAGCATTAGGCCTATAGGTTTCATCAGACTGCTTTGCTTTCAAATTCAATTATTTAATTTGTGTCTTAAAAATGATGTACCTTAACATTATACATTTTACMTCAGCACTTTAGCAGCTATAATTACAGTTAAATATCGCCTGAGAATTGGAAGTSAAGAACACGTGTGTGATGACTAAATAATGCATCCCAACAAGTCTCCTCCTGCCGTGCCTCAGTTCCTGTACACAGATCTGTGTGGCCGACCGTGTAGCCTAGAGAGTGGTTGGGTGGTGGTGGTGGTGGGGGTTTGCATGAGATATAGTAGTGAGCAGCAGCTTGATAGGAATGCAGGCACGCAAAGCACAGTAGAAACCACTCATAAGATGAAAGGAGAAACATTTCACAGCATACAGTACTGTACTGCATCTTCATACAAACTTCCTGTGTGGCAGAAAAATACTATTATAGGGCATTTAGTCTCAAAGTCTTATATGCCAACAACATACCACCCTGCATCTCACTGCTGGCTTGCCTCTGAAGCTAAGCAGGGTTGGTCCTGGATGGGAGACCAGATGCTGCTGGAAGTGSTGTTGSAGGGCCAGTAAGAGGCACTCTTTCCTCTGGTYCYCCCMAAAAATATCCCAATGCCCCAGGGCAGTGATTGGGGACAYTKCYYTGTGTAGGGTGCCGTCTTTCGGATGGAATGTTAAACGGGTGTCCTGACTCTCTGTGGTCACTAAAGATCCCATGGCACTTATTGTAAGAGTAGGGGGTGTTAACCCTGGTGTCCTGGTAAATTACCAATCTGGCCCTCATACCTTCACGGTCAACTAATCATCCCCTGCTTCCAATTGACTCATTCATCCCCCCTCCTCTCCCCTGTAACTATTCCCCAGGTCGTTGCTGTAAATGAGAACGTGTTCTCAGTCAACTTACCTGGTAAAATAAGGATGAAAATAGTTTTTTCTTGTTTTGATAATGGATTATTTACAAAATACAGATCGGCTCAGTTTAACATTGAAACCTTAAAAACAGGCAATCTTTAGTTGCTGCATCCATTTTTGGACTTGTAAATTATATATAGACCTACCCATTGATTCTTGAAAAATGTAACTTATAAATAAGTCATGAGCTTTGTGCAACTGTCAAACCCCATCAGAACCCAAAATATTAGCTTGTTTTATTCCAATGTTTGCAAAGATTGTAAATGTAAACAAACACTGTATAGCCTCTAAACATGCTTAAAACTATCATTTGAATATGTTGGATGGTCAGTCCTTTCATACATTRCTCTGCCTATGATTTTGAGAGCGTTTAAATATCTCCAGGCCCATTCCTCAGCTTTTTACCAAAATAGARGTGTGGTGACTGCTTTGTTATTGTTTCAACTAAGGATTGACGCTTTAAAGGGCTAATTCACTCAAAAACAATATTTTAGTATTTTGTCCATTAGTCAGTCCACTGTTAATATATATATTTTTTTAAGTATAAAATGTCTGCAGTCAAGTTAAGACTGATCACTTTCAGTACTTTCAGTACAGAGCAAAAACCATATCCTTGCCTTTGCCTATGGTAAGGCTGGTGTTATCGGCCCAACTGGTCAATAAATAGACCTATTAAATGAAATAATGCTCTGAGAATGACTGGTGGCAAAGGGAATGCTTCCAACAATAATCAAAGTTTCGTGGTAGTTTCCAGAAGCAGTCATCAAGCGTATAGTTGTATGACTAAACATAAATATGACCCTTAGCCTTCACCCCCCCCCCCACACACACACACACACACCCTGTCCACCCTACATGATGCAAACAGAGCAGATCATTGGTGCCTGAGATCTCGTTAAACAGCCATGTGAGCGTCAACACACTCCTGAGTCCTGGAAATAGTGCTMCTCCAACCTATCAACTCKCCTGGCTKAGCCTAGGAGCCAGTGAGCTACCAGTAAGGATTCATCCTAAATGGCTCCCTATTTCCTTTATAGTGCACTACTTTTACACTGTAGAAGTAGTGCACTTTATAGGAAATAGGGTTCCATTTGGGGACGCATACTAAATGTCATAAATAACATGAGCTTTAAGATTGTCATACCTCCTTCCTCCCAGGCATTATACCTCTGTTTAGTAAATAGAACCTAATCCACCATGAATCCATATAGTCTGCATTGCAAAAGAGATTAAATGCTACTGTAGTATTAAGAGGGGGGAGGGGGGGGTCTAAACAAATGTTGTGACACAGGTAAAACGTTTCATTATAGTAGAGAACAGTAGAGAACAAGTCTGCCAATCTGCTCATTGGCAGATTTCCCTGCTCTTACACGTTAGTTGCAGCCAAGTACAATAAGATGTAATATCCCACTAGATTGGGCATTCAGTATAGCAGATTTTTTTAATTCACCCACAATATCAACAAACACAGGTTGTACCACAAATAAACATCAAACAGTGTTAGCTTGATAGCTAACATCTGCAGATTGCTAATTGGCTGGTACTGGCAGCTTACCTGGCGAGTCCCCCGGCTTGTCGTGGCCCAGCTGCCCACAGCGGTTAGAGCCGCACGTGTACACTCTCCCATCACGCAACAGGAATAGCGAATGGCGCCCGCCGCAYGCCACCTCCTTCAGGCCACGCCCATTGAACGCCTGGCAGCTCCGGGGTTCGCACACGGGGTCCCTCGCTCCGCCGATACCCAGCTGGCCCTCCACAGTACTGCCCCAACACAGCATCATGGCTTAGAGTAGGATGGAGGGAAGGAGAGAGAGAGTGATGGAGGGAAGGAGAGATGGAGGGAAAGAGAGAGTGAAAGACAGGAGGGGAAGAAGGAGGAGGAGAGCTTCAGGCTAGAAGGCGGCCCTGCCTTCTCCCCTTGGTGTAAATCACAAGTCTGGAAGGGAGAAACAGGGGAGAGGAGAAGGAGTAGGGTGTCAGATAGTAGTCAGATCACATCATTGGCCATTACAGTGCACTCATCATCTGATATGTTGGATCATGTTTTAAAAATGAAGTGAGGCTGGGTAAACACTCTGCCGGGGGGAGCCTGGCGCCGGGTGTGACGTGAGCAGTGAAAAGATAAGGTGGAAGCACCAGGAGCTCGTTTAAATAAACCCAGTNATATGTTTCAGCATTAGGCCTATAGGTTTCATCAGACTGCTTTGCTTTCAAATTCAATTATTTAATTTGATGTACCTTAACATTATACATTTTACCTCAGCACTTTAGCAGCTATAATTACAGTTAAATATCGCCTGAGAATTGGAAGAACACGTGTGTGATGACTAAATAATGCATCCCAGCAAGTCTCCTCCTGCCGTGCCTCAGTTCCTGTACACAGATCTGTGTGGCCGACCGTGTAGCCTAGAGAGTGGTTGGGTAGTAGTGGTGGTGGGGGTTTGCATGCGATATAGCAGTGAGCAGCAGCTTCATAGGAATGCAGGCACGCACAGCACAGTAGAAACCACTCATAAGATGAAAGGAGAAACATTTCACAGCATACAGTACTGTACTGCAGCTTCATACAAACTTCCTGTGTGGCAGAAAAATACTATTATAGGGCATTTAGTCTCAAAGTCTTATATGCCAACAACATACCACCCTGCATCTCACTGCTGGCTTGCCTCTGAAGCTAAGCAGGGTTGGTCCTGGATGGGAGACCAGATGCTGCTGGAAGTGGTGTTGGAGGGCCAGTAAGAGGCACTCTTTCCTCTGGTCCCCCCAAAAAATATCCCAATGCCCCAGGGCAGTGATTGGGGACAYTKCYYTGTGTAGGGTGCCGTCTTTCGGATGGAATGTTAAACGGGTGTCCTGACTCTCTGTGGTCACTAAAGATCCCATGGCACTTATTGTAAGAGTAGGGGGTGTTAACCCTGGTGTCCTGGTAAATTACCAATCTGGCCCTCATACCTTCACGGTCAACTAATCATCCCCTGCTTCCAATTGACTCATTCATCCCCCCTCCTCTCCCCTGTAACTATTCCCCAGGTCGTTGCTGTAAATGAGAACGTGTTCTCAGTCAACTTACCTGGTAAAATAAGGATGAAAATAGTTTTTTCTTGTTTTGATAATGGATTATTTACAAAATACAGATCGGCTCAGTTTAACATTGAAACCTTAAAAACAGGCAATCTTTAGTTGCTGCATCCATTTTTGGACTTGTAAATTATATATAGACCTACCCATTGATTCTTGAAAAATGTAACTTATAAATAAGTCATGAGCTTTGTGCAACTGTCAAACCCCATCAGAACCCAAAATATTAGCTTGTTTTATTCCAATGTTTGCAAAGATTGTAAATGTAAACAAACACTGTATAGCCTCTAAACATGCTTAAAACTATCATTTGAATATGTTGGATGGTCAGTCCTTTCATACATTRCTCTGCCTATGATTTTGAGAGCGTTTAAATATCTCCAGGCCCATTCCTCAGCTTTTTACCAAAATAGARGTGTGGTGACTGCTTTGTTATTGTTTCAACTAAGGATTGACGCTTTAAAGGGCTAATTCACTCAAAAACAATATTTTAGTATTTTGTCCATTAGTCAGTCCACTGTTAATATATATATTTTTTTAAGTATAAAATGTCTGCAGTCAAGTTAAGACTGATCACTTTCAGTACTTTCAGTACAGAGCAAAAACCATATCCTTGCCTTTGCCTATGGTAAGGCTGGTGTTATCGGCCCAACTGGTCAATAAATAGACCTATTAAATGAAATAATGCTCTGAGAATGACTGGTGGCAAAGGGAATGCTTCCAACAATAATCAAAGTTTCGTGGTAGTTTCCAGAAGCAGTCATCAAGCGTATAGTTGTATGACTAAACATAAATATGACCCTTAGCCTTCACCCCCCCCCCCACACACACACACACACACCCTGTCCACCCTACATGATGCAAACAGAGCAGATCATTGGTGCCTGAGATCTCGTTAAACAGCCATGTGAGCGTCAACACACTCCTGAGTCCTGGAAATAGTGCTMCTCCAACCTATCAACTCKCCTGGCTKAGCCTAGGAGCCAGTGAGCTACCAGTAAGGATTCATCCTAAATGGCTCCCTATTTCCTTTATAGTGCACTACTTTTACACTGTAGAAGTAGTGCACTTTATAGGAAATAGGGTTCCATTTGGGGACGCATACTAAATGTCATAAATAACATGAGCTTTAAGATTGTCATACCTCCTTCCTCCCAGGCATTATACCTCTGTTTAGTAAATAGAACCTAATCCACCATGAATCCATATAGTCTGCATTGCAAAAGAGATTAAATGCTACTGTAGTATTAAGAGGGGGGAGGGGGGGGTCTAAACAAATGTTGTGACACAGGTAAAACGTTTCATTATAGTAGAGAACAGTAGAGAACAAGTCTGCCAATCTGCTCATTGGCAGATTTCCCTGCTCTTACACGTTAGTTGCAGCCAAGTACAATAAGATGTAATATCCCACTAGATTGGGCATTCAGTATAGCAGATTTTTTTAATTCACCCACAATATCAACAAACACAGGTTGTACCACAAATAAACATCAAACAGTGTTAGCTTGATAGCTAACATCTGCAGATTGCTAATTGGCTGGTACTGGCAGCTTACCTGGCGAGTCCCCCGGCTTGTCGTGGCCCAGCTGCCCACAGCGGTTAGAGCCGCACGTGTACACTCTCCCATCACGCAACAGGAATAGCGAATGGCGCCCGCCGCAYGCCACCTCCTTCAGGCCACGCCCATTGAACGCCTGGCAGCTCCGGGGTTCGCACACGGGGTCCCTCGCTCCGCCGATACCCAGCTGGCCCTCCACAGTACTGCCCCAACACAGCATCATGGCTTAGAGTAGGATGGAGGGAAGGAGAGAGAGAGTGATGGAGGGAAGGAGAGATGGAGGGAAAGAGAGAGTGAAAGACAGGAGGGGAAGAAGGAGGAGGAGAGCTTCAGGCTAGAAGGCGGCCCTGCCTTCTCCCCTTGGTGTAAATCACAAGTCTGGAAGGGAGAAACAGGGTAGAGGAGGAGTAGGGTGTCAGATAGTAGTCAGATCACATCATTGGCCATTACAGTGCACACATTATCTGATATGTTGGATCATGTTTTAAAAATGAAGTGAGGCTGGGTAAACACTCTGCCGGGGGAGCCTGACGCCGGGTGTGACGTGAGCGGTGAAAAGATAAGGTGGAAGCACCAGGAGCTCGTTTAAATAAACCCAGTSCCTCTGTAATMCCTACTTAAGCAGCAMCAAACTGTCCTGCCTTATAGTGATCCACTCCCAACGTGCATGCTATGGACAGAGTTAGCCAAGGTGAAGGCAGAGAGAGRAGGAGAGAGACTGCTCTAAAGGTTCSGTGCCCTCTTGGAAGTAAACATGGAGACATGGGCCCCTCCTTTCCTTGGAAGTCAAGTGGCACTTTCAGTTTACAAATGCAAATACAATATGTCATGCTCAGAGAAGACACATCATTCATTCTGCATGTGTCATAGTTACCTATGTGGCTTATAGCTAGATAAAGGCCTTATGGATGATGATAGTTGTGATGGTTACGACAGAAAGGGTGTCACATTGACAATGAATGAATGTGCAAGGTATGATTCCCGAGCTTGCGCTAGCAGATGGGTATACTTTGACGTAAGATACTATTGCTCTATGCTTACATCCAAGATCGTCTGGACGTGACCACCATATGGCTGTATAGCTACTGTATATAGTTAGCTATAGCCTATAACTATGTAAAATAGTTACGGTAGTTAGTCAATCGTGTCAACTCCTTCGTCTCCGCTAGCGGTCGGTAACTAGCTATACGGATAAAAACGTTAGCTAACGGGTAGGGCTTAACGAGATTTACAAATGCGTCCATTTCGCAGAATACTAGCAAGCTTGCCATATTTAGCCAATCTAGTGAATCTATCTGCATTTCACAGACGCTTCGATGTTCAAATATAGAAATGTAAACAACTGCACAAAACGTAGCTACGTGACTTAAAGCAAAAAAATGCATGCGTTTTACCTGTAGAGATGCATTCCTGAATTCCACTAGCTGGGCGTTTCGACAATAACAAGGAAGTTGTGATGCAGGTTGATGCTCTTCGTCACTCAACATGTGACTTTGGGTTTACACTTCTATATCCACAAAGTCAGATTCCACAGCCACAAAATTGGCCAAAAAAATGCATTTTGGTCTTCATTTAAGACTCAGTTAGGCATGCGTTTAGCAGTGTGGTTAGGTTAAGGTTTTACATCACATTTTAAGAAGAGACATTTCAGAAAAGGGCGGGGTTTATGACTTTGTGGGTATTGAATCTAGTGGCGAGCATGACTGGTGTCAGCAAAATCTAGCCGAATCATGCACTTGCATAACTTCCTAAAAAACAGTATTGCACTAGAACTTCCACAACAAATCTTTATTAACAGTGGCTCTTTTGACTATGGCACTCATTCGCAGTTAAACATGTTTATTAACAAAGACAGCACGTCGTTCAGATATTCAAACAGCAGAGGTATCCAGTCATCCCAGTGCATGAAGGAAACATGAGTAGAACATGTCAAGAAATACATATTTATATTGGTCCACATTGTGCAATACTGAAGTAATGTAAATAGAAAAACTATATTTAAGACTACTTAATATGTTTGAAGATGTTCAGTTGTTAGCTCTGAATGGGTTTCGTAGACTTAAAACATGAATATAATAATAATGCTACAAAAAACAAATGCTACACGCTTCCCAGTTTACCAATTTCAAAAATCTCCAAACACATCACAGTGGGTGATAGCATGGAGAAGCTTCTCCTGTAGTGTGTCGATACTGCTGTAGTTAGGGAGGCATAACGTCACAGAGCACGTTTGTGCCTTCGGATAATATTCATCAGCGTCAGTGCTGCCCAAAGACGTGATTTGCATCTGCAGTTTGGAGAGACTTCGTCCTCTGGGCAGTCTGTCCGTTCCAGTCAGAAAAGCTAGAAGTTAGAAATTAGAGGATAATAATTATCCACTGACCAAGCATTTCTGGAGCCATACAATTATTTACATATTTAAGTTTAATTAACTGTGTGTTAACTCACTTAGGAACTTCTTCTTTTGCTCCTCTGAGAACTCTGTGAAAACACTCCAGAAGTTCTGGATGATGTCATCTGTGGGCCTATATCCTTGATACTCGGCATTCTGTTAGTGCAGAGAAAAACATAACGAAACAACTGCATGTACAGTAGTCCATGCCACTGTATTATAGCCATAGACTGTATAGCCCAAACAGTATGGGACCAGATTTAACCACAGGAGCATAGCGCTGCTATATATGCTACCAAACATGTATGAACTTCCATATTATATTGCTTATGTACTTTTATGACATATCTAAGCAGGTAGAACTTTACCTGTCTCAACTTGTCCCACTCGTAGTTGTCATCTCCTTGTAGAAGTGTCATCAGCTCCTCAGGTAGAAACATCCTCCATGTCTGTGTAGGGCAGCCTTCGTGGAAGCCTTTCTCAAAGTCTGCAAACTGACTCTGCACCGACTTGTTGAGCTTCATGTCAACGTACAAGTCAACATATTTCTTCCTGTGAATGATATATGGCAGACCAATGTTTGTTTATGAGTTCAGAACACATCCTGTGGAATCCTTTTGTTAGTAGTTCAAGAGATTCATAAGATTTATGTTGATAAGATTACTGTCATCAAATATACCTGTTGACCATGGTAACTGGGACCTCCTCTCCATTCGGTATCAGTTCTTGCCCTTTGTACTTAGAAAGACAATAAAGATTATTACAGCATCAGCTGGGATTACCTGTGTAGGCTACCAAAAACAGCTAAAGGTATCAATTCTCTTACCATGAAAACCAAATCCATTGCTGCAACAGACTCCTCATCTTCATCCAACACATACTGCAAGCCACTAATTTTAAACAAACAAACGATAAAATGTGATTTGAGCAGATATATAATAGTATCTAAAACAACTACACTGTTAAAATGAAGTGCTTTGTAACACCCAAACTAGTGGCAACTGAGGAGCCACCAACTTGATGGAGAGAAAACCTTAACTTTGCTGGAGTATTGAAAAACATTATCCTGAAATGTGTTGAGATACAGTAGTATGGATTCTTTAAATCAACAGCCAGCGGTTGAAGACATGAACATATACCGGTACAGTTGAAGTCGGAAGTTTACATACACCTTAGCCAAATAGATTTAAACTCAGTTTCACAATTCCTAACATTTAATCAGAGTAAAAATTCCCTGTCTTAGGTCAGTTAGGATCACCACTTTATTTTATTTTGACTTGGGTAAAACGATTCGGGTAGCCTTCCACAAGCTTCCCACAATACGTTGGGTGAATTTTGTCCCATTCCTCCTGACAGAGCTGGTGTAACGGAGTCAGGTTTGTAGGCCTCCTTGCTCGCACAAGCTTTTTCAGTTCTGCCCACAAATTTTCTATAGGATTGAGGTCAGGGCTTTGTGATGGCCACTCCAATACCTTGACTTTGTTGTCCTTAAGCCATTTTGCCACATCTTTGGAAGTATGCTTGGGGTCATTGTCCATTTGGAAGACCCATTTGCGACCAAGCTGTAACTTCCTGACTGATGTCTTGAGATGTTGCTTCAATATATCCACACAATTTTCCTGCCTCATGATGCCATCTATTTTGTGAAGTNTCTATTTTGTGAAGTGCACCAGTCCCTCCTGCAGCAAAGCACCCCCACAACATGATGCTGCCACCCCCGTGCTTCATGGTTCGGATGGTGTTCTTCGGCTTGCAAGCATCCTCCTTTTTCCTCCAAACATAACGATGGTCGTTACGGCCAAACAGTTCTATTTTTGTTTCATCAGACCAGAGGACATTTCTCCAAAACGTACAATCTTTGTCCCCATGTGCAGTTGCAAACCGTAGTCTGGATTTTTTATAGCAGTTTTGGAGCAGTGCGTCTTCCTTGCTGAGATGTCGATATAGGACTCGTTTTGCTGTGGATATAGATAATTTTGCACCTGTTTCCTCCAGCATCTTCACAAGGTCCTTTGCTGATGTCCTGGTACTGATTTGCACTTTTTGCACTAAAGTACGTTCATCACTAGGAGACAGAACGCGTCTCCTTCCTGAGCGGTATGATGGCTGCGTGGGCCCATGGTGTTTATACTGCGTACGATTGTTTGTACAGATGAACGTGGTACCTTCAGGCATTTGGAAATTGCTCCCAAGGATGAACCAGACTTGTGGAGGTCCACAATGTTTTTTCTGAGGTCTTGGCTGATTTCTTTTGATTTTCCCATGATGTCAATCAAAGAGACACTGAGTTTGAAGGTAGGCCTTGAAATACATCCACATGTACACCTCCAATTGACTCAAATTAAGTGAATTAGGCTATCAGAAGCTTTTAAAGCCATGACATCATTTTCTGGAATTTTCAAAGCTATTTAAAGTCACAGTCAACTTAGTGTATGTAAACTTCTGACCCACTGGAATTGTGATACAGTGAATTATAAGTGAAATAATCGGTCTGTAAGCAATTGTTGGAAAAATGACTTGTGTCATGCACAAGTAGATGTCCTAACCGACTTGCCAAAACTATAGTTTGTTAACAAAAAATGTGTGGAGTGGTTGAAAAATGAGTTTTAATGACTCCAACCTAAGTGTAAACTTCTGACTTTAACTGTAACTGTCAAAATAATGGAAACACCTGAGTAAATGAGGGATACAAAGTTTATTGAAAGCAGGTGCTTTCACATGTGGGTTTCCTGAGTAAACTAAGTAATTAACATCCCATCATGCTGAGGGTCATGTATACAATGCCCTGTTGCCCATTATTTTGGCTACCATGGCTAGGAGAAGAGATCTCAGTGACATTGAAGGTTTAAAACCTCTACAGGATCGGTGTCCCGATCTCGGGATGGTTGAGCTAACGTACACTAGTGCGATTAGCATGAGGTTGTAAGTAACAAGAACATTTCCCAGGACGTAGACATATCCGATATTGGCAGAAAGCTTAAATTCTTGTTAATCTAACTGCACTGTCCAATTCACAGTAGCTATTACAGTGAAAGAAAACCATGCTATTGTTTGAGGAGAGTGCACAGTTATGAACTTGAAAATATATTAATAAACCAATTAGGCACATTTGGCAGTCTTGATACAAAATGTTGAACATAAATTCAATGGTTCATTGGATCAGTCTAAAACGTTGCACATACACTGCTGCCATCTAGTGGCCAAAATCTAAATTGCGCTTGGGCTGGAATAAAACATTATAGCCTTTCTCTTGCGTTTCAAAGATGATGGTACAAAAAAATGCATGGTTTTTTCTTTGTATTATCTTTTACCAGATCTAATGTGTTATATTATCCTACATTAATTTCACATTTCCACACACTTCAAAGTGTTTCCTTTCAAATGGTATCAAGAAAATGCATATCCTTGCTTCAGGTCCTGAGCTAGAGGCAGTTAGATTTGGGCATGTCATTTTAGGCAAACATTTTAATAACGGATCCTTCTTAAGTTAAAGTATGTGTGTGTGTGTCTCAGTAAACCAGATCTCAACCCAATTGAACACTTATGGGAGATTCTGGAGCGGCGACTGAGACAGCGTTTTCCTCCACCATCAACAAAACACCAAATGATGGAATGTCTCGTGGATGAATGGTGTCGCATCACTCCAATAGAGTTCCAGAAACTTGTAGAATCTATGCCAAGGTGCATTGAAGCTGTTTTGGTGGTTCGTGGTGACTCAAAGCCCCATTAAAAGCCCAGTGCAGTAAAAAACATAATTTTCCTTTGTTTTATATATATTTCCATATTATCTTAATTCACGTTTAGGGTAAGTTTTGTTAGGACGGAGTTTGGCCTTCCAAAACTCCATCAGATGATCAGACATCACCATGAAGTAAATTAGTTAATAGTCCAATAAGAAAGAGCGTTCCAAACCTCTCTGCCAATAACAGCACATTTTCACTCAGACCACTCTCAGACAGTCCCTGCAAAATTCTTGCTTGAGAAATTGTCCTCTGCTAAGAAGCATTTTTCTCTCTCTTTTTGACCAAAACAATCACAGTAAAGGTGCTTAATTGTTACCCAGATGTGATTTGATAGTGAGATTTAAAAAATGGTTGCATTGGAACGTTAAGACACTTTATGTTGGTGTTTCCTTTATTTTGGCAGTAACCTGTATAGCTTTAGCAGCAGAATAATTGTACCTTGCTTCAGTTGGAGACAGCTCTTTAAGGTCATCCAATGTTGTAGTCAGACCCAGAAGCTTCTTGAAGAGAGCMAGAGGGAAGCAGAGGTTCAGAACACACTGATTAAACAGGGCCTTCCCACAGAGCAGCCCAAGTAAGGTGAATTCATCAGTGACACCGCCGTCCTATGGATTGAAAAAAACAGAATGCCATAATCTAATCAGAACTTTCAATATTTAACAGTATAATATAATTATAACAGATAATGTACATTTCTAATAATTGATATTTCTAAGTTAGTAAATAAAACAAAAACATTGTGGCGGACAGATTGAGTTAAATCTGGGAACAATTTGTAATTGAATATGGAACGTACAGCTGTTGTGAACCATGCAAGTCCAGAGTCCTCGTCAACCTCCAGTGTCTTTGGTTCCATTGTGAGAAGTTCCCTCCCCAGGAGGCTGAAGAATTCCAGTGAAACACCACCTTCATCCACACCATTCTCTKCTTGAAACTTCACCTGGAGACAAAAAATACGCTATTTACTCCTAGATAAGGATTAGGAAATGAAAATACTTTTCCTAATACAGAGGTAGATGTTAAAATAAGTACAAAGTCCTGGTGTTTGTATTACTTGTTTAATCACTACTCTTTTCTCCGTTCAGTTCTTATTTATAGCTACAAAGTAAAAAATAAACATTTTACACACAAAGAAACCTATAAAACCTAGCTAACAACAACCTTCAAAGGCATTGTGAAGTCGTGCCCACTTTGTCGAAGGTGCTGGAAAGCATCTACCAGTGCTGTCTCTCTGCTCACATGTATTGTAGGGACCCAAAGGTTTAAATGTCCATGGATGGCAAACTAAACAAAGAAACACATTTGAGATATGGCAACATTTAGCCTTCATTTTTCACATCTGATAGCAGTGTAGTAAATGAATGTGGTACCTTTTTTTAATAAACACCACATTTGGAAACAACTTACGCTGTAATTGAGTTCCAATTGATAAACTATACATTTAGCCTCTGTGTTGAAGATGCAAGATTGCCGGTGAAATGAATAAAAGAAGTCCTGGCATAAGAAAGAAATTAGTTAATCGACAATGTCAATGAATATTTCAAATAATTATTCTGAATTCAATTGATTGGTGTTAACTTTCATTGCTTACCTCGGGAAGATTTAGGTAGTCATAATATACACGTGTGTTGAGCATCTAAAGAGGATTAGAAATGACTAAATAATTTTCCACTCTTTGTAGATTTCAGTGACATCATGAACATAATTACCCATTTTGATACCAACCTGCAGTCATTTTATGAGATAGGCTACTCACATTCTGAAGCATACAATTGGCTCTGTTGATGTGGAAATTGCTTGCCGCAATTTTGATGCGTCTGTTGCAATTGACCTGAACAAAACAGAGGTTAAGGGAGCATACAACATTGCACATTTTTTCCATACATACATATACAGTGCCTTCAGAAAGTATTCACACCCTTGACTTTTTACACATTTTGTTGTGTTACAGCCTGAATTTAAAATTGATAACATTTTGATTTTTTGGTTACTGGCCAACACACAATACCCCATAATGTCAAAGTAGACTTGTGTTTTAGGAAATTTTTACAAATTAATGAAACATTTAAAGCTGAAATGTCTTGAGTCAATAACTATTCAACCCCTTTGTTATGGCCTAAATAAGTTCAGGAGTAAACATTTGTGAACAAGTCACATAATAAGTTGCGTGGACTCACTCTGTGTGTAGTAATGATTTTTGAATGACTACCTTATCTCAGTACCCCACAGATACAAGTCAACACCAATTAATTCAATTCAGAATAGATTCTTTGACATATTCATTCACATTGTCGATTAACTCATTTCTTTCTTATGCCAGGGCTTCTTTTACAATCTGTAAGGTCCCTCAGTCGAGCAGTACATTTCAAACAAATTCAAGCACATAGACCGGGGAGGTTTTCCAATGCCTCGCAAAGGGTAAAAAAACAAAAACGAAACAGACAATGAATATCTCTTTGAGCATGGTGAAGTTATTAATTACACTTTGGCTGGTGTATCAATACACCTAGTCACTATAAAGATACAGGCGTCCTTCCTGACTCATTTGCCGGAGAGGAAGGAAACCGCTCAGAGATTTCACCATGAGGCAAATGGTGATTTTAAAACAGTTACAGTTTAATGGCTGTGATAGAAGAAAACTGAGGATGGGTGAACAACATTGTAGTTACTCCACAATACTAACCTAATTCACAGAGTGAAAAAAAGGAAGCCTGTACAGAATACGAATATTCCAAAACATGCATCCTGTTTGCAACAAGGCACTAAAGTAATACTGCTAAAAAATGTGGCAAAGCAATTCACTTTTTGTCCTGAATACAAACTTTTGGGGCAAATCCAAATCAACATATTACTGCGTACCACTCTCCATATTTTCAAGCATAGTGGTGACTGCATTATTGTATGGGTATGCTTGTAATCGTTGAGGACTGAGGAGTTTTTCAGGATAAAAAAGAAACGGAATGGAGCTAAGCACAGGCAAAATCCTAGAGGAAAACCTGGTTCAGTCTGCTTTCCACCAGACACTGGGAGATGAATTCACCTTTCATCAGGACAACAACCTAAAACACAAGGCCAAATCTACACTGGAAATGCTTACCAAGAAGACAGTGAATGTTCCTGAGTAGCCGAGTTACAGTTTAACTTACATCTACTTGATAATCTATGGCAAGACCTGAAAATGGTTGTCTAGCAATGAACAACAAATTTGACAGAGCTTGAAGAATTTTGAAAATAATGGAAAAATGTTGCACAGTCCAGGTGTGGAAACCTCTTAAAGACTTACCCAGAAAGATTCACAGCTGTAATCACTGTCAAAGGTGCTTCCACAAAGTATTGATCAAGGTGTGAATACTTATTTAAATTAAATATTTCTGTATTTAATTTTCAATACATTGGCAAACATTTCTAAAAACATGTTTTCACTTTATCATTATGGGGTATTGTGTGTAGATGTTTGAGGGGAATATTTGTTTTAATACATTTTGAATAGAACACAACAGAATGTGGAATAAGTCTAGAGTTATGAATACTTTTTGAAGGCACCCAATTATGGCAATGGATATTTACCTCATACAGCCTCTCCATAACCATTACAGTCCCGTTAAATTGTTTTTTAACAGGACAGCCCTCCTCTGCCATCATACGGAGATACTCTGCTGACACAGAATGGAATGTTTTCACCAGAGTTCTGAAGGGGGTGTCGGGAAGTGTCGACCATAGGCCCTCTGTTGGAATTAGACAAGAGTTTAGTTAATACTACAGCGCACAAAACCTGCTATATCTTAAAAAGAGAGGCGAAGAGGAGAGAAGTTAGGACAAGAGAAGAGAAAGAAAAAAAGGTGTATTGATGGATGGTGACTTTACCAAGGACCTGGAACTTGTCTGGGTTCAGTCTGAGAACAGCAGCAGCGAAGGCCTCAGTAATGTCTATGCCACGTTGTTGTTTTAGGAGAACCCTCAAGAGCTCAGGGATGATGAGGTACACCCTCAGACCCTCCACCCCAATGGGATCCTTACTCAGGGAGGGAAGGAGTATGCTCTGGACAACATCTTCAACCTAGAACCATGACAGGAGTGCTTGTGGGTCACAACTAAATACCTTATCGTGGCTTACAGTATCAATGACTGGTCAAATTGAATATCAAGGACAACAAACAGAACTATTGAAAATAAGTATTTGATCATAAAGATAATATATGAAATGATACCTCAGCTAGCACTTTATTCTTTTTAGCCAGCTTTTGAAAAGCCAGTCGGGCGGATGACAAGTCCAGGCCAGAGTGCTTCAGTGAGGTTTGGTAATGTTTGTCACGGCTAGTGATTGATGAGATCAACAAATACTATTAAATATGCAACAATAAAACAATAAAAAGTATTCAATAATGTGATAAAACATTAATGGATAGGCTGTGAGTTCTTACCTTTTGTCCAGGAAGCTCCCATTTAAACATGATGCAGAAGAGAATGTTTCTGTTATTTCCCTGAAAATAAATGTGAAGAATCTTATAGTTCCGTGTATGTAAGTTCCTGAGATCTTCAACTTTTCAGTAGTTGTTTTGTGTCACTGACTCATGTATGTTTGTGTTGCCTTGTCCAATTATCAACCATCATGAGTTGCGTATTTGTATGGAGCCTGGGGATCAGGTTTATTTGTATCATACTAACTTCTGTATCTTCTTCCATGATTTTGAGTCACAGTCCGAGATCCATCTGTTAATGATGTCATCATCTAATGTTTGAGTCACTTTTCCGAGATTGGAGTCATTCAACTCTTTTCCTGATTCCTGTAATAACAATTTTATGCACTGTATTAAAACAATGTTAAGTACTAAGGACAAAGAGAACAAACTAACTGTAAAGTTTTAACTGTAAACGCAATACCTTAGCGGAGCTGCACAAGGCAAAAGAATGTTAAAGGACTAACTCAGAACAAACTAAGCGTAAACGCAATACCTTAGCGGAGCTGCACAAGGCAAAAGAATGGTTTCCTCCAGCAAAGGTTTGTTCAATTTGCAGGTCATCAATGTGGTCTGAAAGTTACCCAAAACAGTCACGATGTTATAAACCTGTTATTTTATCATTTCGTAGAGACCAACATTTCTGCCTAAGTACTGTAYTGAGTTTGAAATAGGTCACGTTATGCAGAGGRAAATAAATGATTTAACTACCCTGTGGTAGCTGTACTGGCAGAGGCACAGACTGATCCATCTTGACTCCATTTCCCAGCTGCCCTAGCTCTCCATGCCCAAATGAGTAGATATTTTTGAAGGAGCACGAACGCCAATGTGTGGTTTCTGACTTGACAAACAGGATTGTAGGTCAAGGAAAAATCACAAATCAACTGTGATCCCTAAGAATGGATATATCCAAGAATACACCCAGTGACACTTCAAGATTGATCTTACCATCCAAGATACATCCATTGATCTTTGTCTGACTATGTATGATTTGTACAGAGATTCACATGACATATCAAATCTAGTAACTACATACCTTCCACAGGCTATCTGGGTCACCTTTGCCCCCAGAGTTCGGCCACCAGTCGAGGTCGTAGTTCATTTCTGAGAGAGTTGTGTCCAAGCTGTCCATATCGACCCGAGCCAAATGTGAACACTAAACCTCCCTAGAACAAAACCCATTCACACAGTTATCATGATGATGTGTTCGGCTCCTGTTGTTGATATGAATGTTTCTACTGTATGTGATGGCAACCGGCAAGACATCATTGGTCCAAACATTCTTTAGATCTTAATGGTACTGGGAGAACAAACATAGTATCAGTTGGAAATATTGTTGTGTAAAAAACGTCAGAACCTTTGTCAGAACAACAGTATGCTCCACTCCACAGGAAATAGCAATGGTCTTCTTTAGATTCAGGCAATCAACAGGAGCTGGAGCAGGTCTGTCTGTAGAAAATACATTTCACCGATTTTTCTGTCAAATTTTTCTTTTTCTGTTTTGACTATTGTAAAAAGAAAAATCTATTTAAAAAAATCTATATATACTATTTGACATTAAATGATCAGATCTACTCATACTGTCTGCTTCAAACATATCAAACATACTAATTTTCTTTAAAAGATACCAACTATTAATGAAAGAGATATTATTTAATAATATTTGTGTCTACAGTACCTACTGTGTCCCCCAGTCCCAGCTGCCCGGCACTGTTCTTGCCCCAGCCGAACACGGCTCCAGAGAGTGTCAGGGCGAAGCTGTGGTCTCCCCCAGCGGTGATCTGAGCCAGKGGGATCCCTGACAGAGACTTGACAAGCTGGGGAGACGAGGTGCTGGGCTCTCCCTTCCCCAAACAATGCTGTCCGCTGGAGTTTTGGCCCCACGTGAACACTTTACCATCTAATGGAAGGTAAAATAATATTTATACATAGGAAATCTCACAGGATCACAGAATCTCGCTGCATTGTTAGAGTATGTGATAAATGTAGTTTTATTTTAAATGTCTATTGTGAACCTTCTCAAACGCATTTGTTTTTTTCCACCTTTTATTTCTGCACTATGAACTTTTGGGCATGATGATGTCCCAATAAAACATCTCTATTTTAGCATTAAAGCCTCAGTTTATTTTTTATTTAAAAAATGGACAGTGTGCTGGTCTCCATCTCTTCCAGTATTCTCATGTTGATATCTATATACCTGGAACAGAGACTATTTGGTATAAAGGACATTCTAAGAGAACAGACAGCCTCCTATCATATCCCGTCTCAAACTGAGTGATTTAGAATGTGATTGTTTACCTTGGGTTAGTGCAATGGAATGCTGGTCTCCACATGCAACCTGAATTACCTGATTCAAGTTACCCACTRGTCTGAGAAAACACAGACAACCAAAAGTAATCATTACAATATGGTCAATTACTACAACTGACAGAAGCCACTAAAATGTGAGTAGGCCTAMGCCTAGAGATGTGTCATTACTGTCAAGCACCCACCTGGGAACATTGGATGATTGGGTGAGGCAGAAAACTCTGCCCTCTTCAGACAGTAAAATAATATGTGCATCACCGCAACTCAGARCCAGAATCTTCTCMGTGCACTCCACACMCTCTACACACATGAAATATAAATTAAATGTATTATATAGCTTAAAGGGGCAATTAGCAGTTACTTCATCCCATTTTTATAATATGTACCCATTGATTCTTGAAGAATACAACTTAGAAATGCCTCGAGCTTAGTTCAACTGTCATACACCATCAGAACTCAAAATATAAGCTTGTTTTACTCCAATGTTCGTAAACAATGTACATGTAAACAAACACTGTATAGTCTCAAAATATTGTTAAAACTATCATTTTGATATCATGGATGGTTAGTCCTTGCATTAATAGCGCTATCTATGAATTTAAGAGTGGTTACATTTCTCAGGCCCCATGCCTCAGCTTTTTACAGAAACGGGTGGGGAGGACGCTTTGTTATTGTTTCACCAGCTGATTGCCGCTTTAAACATTTTGTTTAAGCAGTTCAGTAAAGAAGTGGGCTCTGGTGGTGAGGAAAAACATATAGAAAGGTGCTTACTCAGTTTTCCTGTGATCCTTCTCCCATCTTTGTCATCTTGCATCCGAGCGAGGGACACTTGTTTCCCATTATTTCTGATGAACGCGACCACTTTATTACCTGCAGAAAGATGCGTAATTGGAGATTTCATGTGTATGAAATTTACGCAACCGTCCGTGTTCGCCTTTACCAAACCATTCGATTTCACTAAACCTAAACCGAAGCCATCACGGGTGTTCTCTCCCCACGAAAACATTGTAAATGTGTTATTATTATCGCCGTCTAAACGTATCCATAATCAGCAAACCATAATCAGATAATMTTGATGGAACACAGRACGGTCATTCTGCGCCCTGGGAGTCAGTGAATTCTGAAAGCGATGAACGAGACCATATGACATATCTATAAAAGAAACACAGCAAGAAACGAAAACGAAACCTAAGTCGGCATTTTCCTCCAAACAGAAACGTATGCCACAATGGGCATGGCCCGAGTAAACGAAAATATCAGGTTGGCACATATGCAGTGGGACAGGGTAGAGGGAAAGTATTTTAAACAAACAAACAACCCAGCTAGCACATTTGGTTCCTTGGAAGTTGTTCGAAAGTACTTTTTTTGTTTAGCATTGGTTCTGGGGACAAAGCCATAAGWTCCCTGACAGTGAAAATKGAATGTTTTTTAAACATTCTGAGAATGGAAGTGAAAATGTTGCCTGTTCCGGGAACTAACATTTTTAGGTTGCAGGGAGGTTCTTCTATGGTTCCCTGAAAATGTTCCTGGGATGTTTTATTACYGATCTGAGAACAGAAATTATAGGGTAATTAAATACTGTCCTGATACTGTTTCAATAAGACTTTTAATAACACTGCTCGTTTAGGTGAACTGTTTTGAACTCCAAGCACAATTAATCTGCTTAGGCATTAATCATGCAAACCCATTTATTTTTTTATGTGGCATGGTGTCAAACCCATGATCTCTCTGCTCTCTAGCCATAGAATTAGTCCACTGCACCACWAGGATSKAGCWAGCATGCCATGTTTCTTTAACTCATAGAAAGCTGTTCATTTTTGTCWATTCAAACAGACCTCATTTCAAAGGAAACAAGCACTCATTAAGATCAGGTGTGGCCAATTAGTGGGTGCAGCCAACACACCCAGACACACTTAACAAGATAGAGGATAGAGAGAATTTTGTTGATGCTGGGAATGGACCATATTTGTTTTTAAATAACAGTCTTCCAACGTTCTTTGAATGTTACTACGTGTTCTTGTTTTTATGGAAAGTTTTCTTAATATTCTGAGAACATTACTTTTAATAGAACCATGAAGAAACCTGCAGAAAACGTTATGTGAAGTCCTGGAATTCCCACAGAAAAACATTGTTTCTTAATGTTCTCTAAACCTCTGAGAACATGACTGAATAGAACACGAGGAAAACTGTAGAAAACGTTATGCTGAAGTCCTGAAATTCCCACAGAGGAACATGTTTTTTTTTTTTTTACATTCTCTGAATGTTCTGAGAACATGACTTTAAATAAAACCATGATAAAACCTGTAAGAAATGTTATGCTGAAGTCCTGAAATTCCCATGGAAGAATGTTGTTTCTTAACATTCTCTGAACAATTTGAGAATATTCATTTAAATAGAACCCTAAGGAAACCTGTAGGAAACGTTATGGGAAGGTTGTATGCAAAATAACCATAGGACAACCACGCTCTCACCAAGCTCTAAGAAACATATGGTTCTCAGAACGTTATGTGCTAGCTGGGAAGGTTATGCACGTTGTTGGAGAAACCACACCACTGCTCTGCATCGAAGTGCTGACAGCAGTTCCCATTGATAAAAAAAACACTTTGAGGTGACTAATCATCTCTATTATTAGATACATAAAGAATTATTCCTCAATAAAACAAGATACAGACATATATGTCAAAAGATGATGCAGACGTGTCCAGAAAAAAAGGATATACACATGTAGAATTACATCAAATGCCACACTATTGTAGAATTACATAAAATGCAACACTATATCAATAAAGAAAACATGCAAAATAAGTATGCACCTTTTATTTCCACTATGAACTTTTGGGCGTGATGATGTCTCAATAAAACATCTCTATTTTAGCATTAAAGCCTCAATTAATTTTTATTTTAAAAAATGGACAGTGTGCAGGCTCCATCTCCTCCAGTATTCTCATGTTGATATCTATATTATATCTGAATTACATAAAATGCCACACTATATCAATAAAGAAAACATGCATAAATAAGTAGCTCTTGAATGTATATTACTGAATGTATATTACTGAATAAGAAAGTTATTTTTATATATCACACTCAGAATTAGTAACATTAACTCAAGGAATGTTTTTCTATAATAGGGTAGGCCTACATATCCTAAAATTGCAATTTTCACATTTTCAATAGAAAAGCAAGACAAAGGTAAAATGTAAAAGTTGGAAAAAATGGCAAATCTGAACCTAGAAGCGCTACAACCAAAAATCCTAGCTAAACTGAATAGATATATTGACATGTAAGAAAAACATTGAATGAAATGATGAACACAGCAGGAGCCTATATATAGTGTCCATTACTCCTTCCAGAAGCCTCTGTGTGGCCACTGCCTCTTTGAGCCTGGCCAGCAGCATCTCCTTGGAGGGTAGATGGGCAGCAGCAGTAGAAGTGGCAGGTAAGGATTCTGGAATGTAGTCAGTAGAGTTCTGCAGACTGCTACCTTCATCTGGATCTTGTCCATGCCCAGGATGGAGCCGATCACAGCCCGTCAGGAACACTGAGAAGAAGGAGAGAGTGAAAGGTAGACAGAATGGGAAGAAATATAGTGAATGTCATTGTGTGGCAGGTAGCTAGGATTAAGAGCATTGGCCAGCAACCAAAAGGTCCCTGGTTCAAATCCTTGAGCAGAGAATGTAAAATATGTTTTTGTGCCTTGATCAAGGATTTAACCCTAATTGCTCCTGTAAGTTACTCTGATAAATGTCTGCTAATATACTCAAAGGTGTTCAGACAAAAATGATGTGTAAATGCTCTTGCGAACAGGAAGTTCAAATATGCAGACAAAACCCTGAACCAGCATTATGAAAGACTGTATGTTCCTCCAGTTTTACTCAACCGAGAGCAATTTAGTGCCATACTTACGGAGAAAAGCTTCTTTTGGTCGTCTGTCAGTTCCTCAAAAGCCTCCCAGAATGTGACGATGTTGAGATGTCTGGCATGGTACTCTCCATCATACACAGTGTCTGACATACAAACCAAACAAATGGCAGCAATAATTAAAAAATATTAAACTCACACGCCATTTAAACGATTCACCACTCAAAGTCACACAGTATGTCCACAAAGCACCATGTATAGCTAGGCAATGTATACACATTATCTCCTAGTCCCAGTCCTAACTTGAGAAAAGCTACCCATAACTTGAACATCAAAGCAAATCCCCCATTGATATAAATGCTCAACACTGACTGATTTTGCCCTAATTTCTCAAGTCAACACCCAGCCCCATACTGAGTAATGAATGATGGTGTTTATAGACCTGTTTGAGTGTGTCCCAGTCGTAGTCCTCTTTCCCACCATGACTCCCCTGAGCTCCTCAGGCTGGAAGAACTCCACCACGTCCCTGTCACACACCTTGAAGAAGCTCTCCTGAAATCTTCAAACACCTTCTCCGCTGATTGGTTGAAGCGAGGTTCACGTAGGCATCAACAAACGTTTCTGTAAAAATAATTAATGGATTTTATATTTTTTTAAAACACAGAAAGCCTGCTTGTTGTAATTTCTAAAATGTCAACCTTGTATTATGCATTACAGATGTAAGACCGTAATGTGAGCCAGTTGCTACAGCAGGAAAATAATCCTGCAGCCAACAGAAATGTGAATTATTATGTGGATAATAACTAATGGATATTTGCAGAGGTGATACATTTTCTTAAGTAAAAATCAAGTCTGGAGCCTTTTAAACATAAAATATATACTACACTTTTTAAATGTCCTGCAACAGGGGATCAAATTAAGATCTTACATCTGTAGGAGTAAAAGTTTCTGTAGCCTTACTTGTTAAAACTTGTGACTGATTTCCTGTTTCTTTGGATCAAGCTCCACCTTCAGGTCATCCCAGATCACCTGATGAAAATAAACAGTTTTACCACTATTCACATACTGTATCTAGGGATATTTCATTGCTCAACAATCAGTTTCAATATTATACATACAGTGAAGGTCATGTCCAGGTTTCTCAAACATCATCATCAGTGTAGTCCTCCAAGAGGTACCGCAAACTCCTTCAATTACAATTGAAAATAAATTAATGTTGAAACGTTTTAATCCATTTCTAAGGTAGATACTAATTCAAAGCTAATATGTACATTCTAAAAATACAAACGTACCCTCCCAAAACAGGTCAAACCTCTCAGTCCTCCAGTGGGCTTGACCCCCACCATCTTCTTGAACAGGGCCCAGAGGGAAGGGCAGTGTAACAATGTTGTGCGTTGTACAGGGCCATGCCACACAAGACACCAAACAGGAAGTAGCTCTTCTCCTCCACTCTGGGCTGGTATAAGGGTAGGTGGCACATGAGTCAAGCAGAGATCAAGAATAAACAAGAAGCAGGCACCATTCTTCTTCAAATAACTTTTATCTCCTTTGTTGTATTATGTTGGTGTCTGTATCTGCAATTCAGCTTTTAGCTGTGAATGTGTACAATTATAAAACCTTGGACATCAGGGGAGAGTAGGGAGTGATGGTGATTATACTTTAAACACTCCTATATTGATTATACAGTTGTAGACAGTGCACTACTGTAATGGTTGAATTCTTTTTGTTGCTATTAACTGACTAAATGTATTTAGATGTTTTAGAATAATCTAACATTTCTTACTCAACAATTTTATTGCTTGAGAGTGCAGTGATTTATTAACAGTAATGAAATAGCAATTCCCTAATTCTAGTTCTCACCTTGGCAGGAACCAGACCAGTTCTTGGTGTCTTATACATGAACATCTCAGACTCTGGTGCCAACAGCTCTTCAAACACATGCGAGAAGAAGTCCCTTTTGTTGACGAGCGACAGCTTCATGTCCTCCACAAACTGCCACCTGAGGATACAAGATAGCCAACATTTAGGTTGAGTTCTAGACTCTACCACTCGGCACAGACGTCAATTCAATGTCTATTCCACGTTGTTTCACTGGAACCAACGTTGATTCAACCATGTGTGCCCAGGTTAGTGACAGTCTTAACATTAAAAGTAAATCGAGTAGCTGAGATTTGGTTTGATTGCCAAGATTAGTGAGTTGTCACATTCAGTCTCAGGATAATATTTGAATGTTACTTTATTGTCCCTTTTGAACTGACAAGAGATCATTTTACCACAAGTTCTCTCTTGAAGTATCATGATCTGCAGCACCCAGTTGTCTGAAGGTGTCTTCGATGAGAGACGGCGCCTTAAGTCAACTGGAAACTGGGCAGGGGAGAGTCTTGTTGTCTCGAATGTTCCAGAAGATACATCACCGTCAACCGGTGGGTGAGTTTGTAACCTCCTGCAATATATAAATATTACACTAGTTCAAGTTTTTTTCATGTCACGTGCACAAGTACATTGAAATGCATTTCCTGCTTGCACTTTTACAACAACGCAGTAATCAATATCATTATACTATATATATATATATTTTAATTTATTGAAAGTAAGTAGAACATAAAACACACGAGAAAAGTAAGCTATATACAGTCAGCTCCAGGTCTATTAGAGTGATATACAGACTGGTCTTTGGAAACCACTGGTAGGTGATGGTATACCTGAAAACAAAGATTCAATAAAAGGATATAAAGAAGCCAGTGCGAATAATACAGTATACCTTGTAAAACGTGCAAAAATGTTGAAAATTTGCCATCTGGAGATCAATTCAAACACAAATGGGTAACGGCAAAAGATGACTGTGTCACCTCTGGTCCTAAAAGTGACACAAAAGAAAAATTAAAGTGCATC
>NW_019945252.1:58412-69591 GCF_002910315.2 Salvelinus sp. IW2-2015
AACGACATCATAACCGCCATCGATCAAGAGACATTTACTGCGCAAAAGCCGTATTCATCGACCCTGACCGACAGCCTTGGCTTTTCTCAAATGATGCCTCCCTGGTTACAAACTACTTCTCTGATAGAGTTCAGTGGGTCAATCGGAGGGCCTGTTGTCCGGGACTCTGGCAGTCTCTATGGGGGTGCCACAGGGTTCAATTCCTCGGGACCGACTCTCTTCTCTGTATACATCAATTGATGTTGCTCTTGCTGCTGGTGATCTCTGAACACCTCTACGCAGACGACACCATTCTGCTATACTTCTGGCCCCTGCTTTGGGACACTTGTTAACCTCTCAATAGGGATACGGTGAGACGAGGGTAGCGTCCCACCTCTTCAACAGCCAGTGAAACTGCAGGGCGCCAATTCAAAACAACAGGAAATCCCATAAATTAAATTCCTCAAACAATACATGTTATTTTACACCATTTTTAAAAGATAACACTTGTTGTAAATCCAGGCCACAGTGTCCGATTTCAAAAAGACTTTACGACGAAAGCAACCAAACGATGTAATGTTAGAGTGAGGGCCTATTCACAGGAATCATACAGCCATTTTGTCAGCCAAAGGAGAGGAGTCACAAAAGCGAAAATATAGATAAAAATTAAATCACGAACCTTTGATGATTCTTCATCAGATGACACTCATAGGACTTCATGTTACACATACCTGTATGTTTTTGTTCGGTAAAAGTTCATATTTATCTCCAAAAATCTGAGTTGTTACATTGGCGCCTTTACGTTCAGAAGTTTTCAAAAACATCCTTGATTTTGCAGAGAGCCACATCAATTTACAGGAATACTCATATATAAACATTGCTAAAAAATACAACTGTTATGCATGGAATTTTAGTTACACTTTTCCTTAATTGCAACCGCTGTGTTCAGATTTTCCAAAAAACTTTACGAAAAAAAGCAAACCATGCAAGTAATCTGAGTCGGCGCTCAGAGCCAAATCAAGACACAAATATATGCCGCCATATTATGCAGTCAACAGAAGTCAGAAGTAACATTCTAAAACATTCTTTACCTTTGAGGATCTCATTCAGAATGCAACTCCAGCGAATCCCAGTTCCACAAGTAAATGTTTGGTTGGTTCGATGAATGTCCATTCATTTATGTCCAAAATTCCTCCTTGTGGTTCTAGCTTCAGTACCCACTTTCCCAAATACTCACGACGCGCGGCAAGGGTCCAGCGAATAGGTATGGACAAAAAGTTAAAAAAGTTATTATTGACAGTTCGTAAAAACATGACAAACGAATTAGTTGAATCATCTTTTAGGATGTTTTTAACACAATTTTCTTCAATAATGTTCCAACCGGAGTATTCCATTGTCTTCAGAAGTGCGATGGAACCAGAGCTTCGCTCTTCACCCGTTGAACCGAAGTGGTCAGAGGCATGTTCAGGGTAATGATAGACCTGACTTTATTCCTCTCTCCTTCGGCCCCACGTCACATGTAGAAGCATTTCGACAGTTCTAAGACTGTTTGAACATCTAGTGGAAGCCTTAGGAAGTGCACATTACCAATATCCCACGGTATCGTCAACAGGAGCGAGTGAAAATGCCGACCAACCTCACAATTCCCACTTCCTGGTTGATATTTTCGGTCATATGAGTTCTGTTATATCTCCCAGACATCATTCAAACAGTTTTAGAAAACTTCAGAGTGATTTTCTAATCCAAAATCTTACTAAATAAATATGCATATTTCTAGCTTTTGCTGGCTTTGTAGCAGAGCTGTTACTCTGGGGCATGCTTGTTCATCCGGATGCAAAAATACTGCCCCCTACCCCCAAGAAAGTTGAACTAACCTCCAGACGAGTTTCAATTGCCATACAACTCTCCTTCCCGTGGCCTCCAACTGCTTCTTAACGCAAGTAAAACTAAATTGCATGCTATTTCAAACGGTCACTGCACCGCACCTGCTCGCCTGTCCGACATCACTAACTCTGGACGGCTTCTGACTATAGAATACATGGACAACTACAAATACCTAGGTGTATGGTTAGACTGTAAACTCTCCTTCCAGACGCAATTAAGCATCCTCCAATCAAATTAATCTAGAATCGGCTTCCTATATCGCAACAAAGCATCCTTCACTCGTAAAACTGACCATTCTACGATCTCGACTTCGGTGATGTCATCTATAAAATAGCCTCCAACACTTCTTACTCAACAATTGGATGCCAGAAATTTCTTCACAGTCATCCGTTTTGTCACCAAAGCCCCATACACTACCCACCATTGCGACCTGTCGCTCTCAATTGGTTGGGCCCTCGCTTCCAGACTGGCGCCAAACCCACGTGGCTTTACAGGTTATCTTACAAGTCTCTGCTAGAAAGCCTCGCCTTATCTCCAGCTCACTGGTCACCATAGCAAGCACCCACTCGTAGCACCGCGCTCCAGCAGGATATTCTCACTGGTCACCCAAACCCCAATTCCTCCTTTGGCGGTCTTTCCTTTCCATTCTTTGCTGGCCAATGACTGAACCAAACTGCAAACATCTCTGGAAGCTGGAACATTTATCTCCCTCACTAGCTTTAAGCACCAGCTGTCAGAGAGGCTCACAGATTACTGACCTGTACATAGCTTATCTATAATTTAGCCCAAACAGGCTACCTCTTCCCCTACTGTATGGATTTATTTATCTTGCTCCTTTTGTTACCCCATTATTTCTGTTTTCTACTTTGCACATTCTGCCACTTGCAAATCTACCCATACCAGTGTTAACCTCTACTCATCCACCCTCCCAGATCGAGGCATTCCCCCTCATTCAAAAAGTCTGACTAGCATAGCCTAGCCTAACGGGACAGGGATATCATTATAATACAATTTTTCATGTAAATCACAAGTCCAATACAGCCAAAGGAAAGATAAACAGGTCTTGTGAATCCAGCCATCATTTCCGATTTTTTTATGTTTTACCAGCGAAACACTATGTATTACTATTGCTGAAACCACAATAGCCAAACACACAACCGGCATATTTTCACCATTGTGTCACGTATCTTCCCTGACCTTTTTTCTTTTGTTTAGCCTTGTTGAGTTGGTCAGGACGTGAAGCTGGGGTGGGCATTTCTATGTTATGTGTTCTATGTGGGTTGTCAACTTGCTGGATATGGTTCTCAATCAGGGGGCGGTGTTTTACGTTTTCCTCTGATTGGAACATATTAAGGTAGGCTGTTCTCACTGTTTGTTGGGTGATTGGTTGCTGTGTCTGTGTTTGTTCCCACACGGGTACTGGTTCGTTTCGTTCGTTCGTTTGTTTCCTGTTTCGTGCGTTCATTGTTTTTATGTGTTTCTCAAGTTCAGGGTCGTGGTTTTACGGTTGTGTATTTATTTTGTAGTTTTTCAAGTGTATTTTCGTCTTCGTTAATTATTATTAAACTTTATTATTGTAATGTCAACCCACGCTGCGTTTTTGAGTCCATCCTTGCTCCTCTGCAGACGAGGGAGAGCGAGCGTTTGTACACCATGTTTCCACCGCATAGGGTAAGCTTTCACAAAACTGACAAATAGAGATAAAATTAGTCACTAACAAGAAACAACTTTCAGTCAGATGACAGTCTGGTAATAACAGCTTTATAACAATAATTTATTTTGGTTCGAAAAATGTCATATTTGAGATAAATCATTAGTTTTACATTGCAGCCACATCAAAAAAATAGCACCAAAGGCGAGCCAGAATGAATTACATAATAAGTTTAATAATAATAACGAGACGAAAAATACACTTGAACAAAACTAAAAATAATAAACAACGTAAAACAGACCTGAACTTAGAACCACATAAAACAATTGAACGCACGAACAGGAAAAAACGAACGAACGAAACGAAACAGTACCGTGTTGACGTGGAACAAACACAGACACAGCCAACAATCACCCACAAAACAAACAGTGAGAACAGCCTACCTTCAATATGTTCTCAATCAGAGGAAACGTAAAAACACCTGCCCCTGATTGAGAACCATATCAGGCAAGTTGACAACCCCAACATAGAAACACAGTTAACATAGAATGCCCACCCAGCTCACGTCCTGACCAACTAAACAAGGCTAAACAAAAGAAATAAGGTCAGGAACGTGACACATGGTGAAAATATGCGGTTGTGTGTTTGGCTATTGTGGTTAGCTAATAGAAATACATAGTGTTTTCGCTGTAAAACATTAAAAAAATCGGAAATGATGGCTGGATTCACAAGATGTTTATCTTTCATTTGCTGTATTGGACTTGTGATTTCATGAAAATTGTATTATATGATATCCCTGTCCCGTTAGGCTAGGCTATGCTAGTCAGCTTTTTTGATGAGGGGGATCCCGGATCTGGGAGGGTGATGAAGTAGAGGTTAAACACTGGTATGGTAGATTTGCAGTGGCAGAATGTGCAAAGTAGAAACAGAAATAATGGGGTACAAAGGAGCAAGATAAATAAATAAATACAGTAGGGGAAGAGGTAGCTGTTTGGGCTAAATTATAGATAAGCTATGTACAGGTGCAGTAATCTRTGAGCTGCTCTGACAGCTGGTGCTTAAAGCTAGTGAGGGAGATAAATGTTTCCAGCTTCAGAGATGTTTGCAGTTTGTTCAAGTCATTGGCAGCAAAGAACTGGAAGGAAAGACGACCAAAGGAGGAATTGGGTTTGGGGGTGACCAGTGAGATATACCTGCTGGAGCGCGTGCTACGAGTGGGTGCTGCTATGGTGACCAGTGAGCTGAGATAAGGCGAGGCTTTACCTAGCAGAGACTTGTAGATAACCTGTAGCCAGTGGGTTTGGCGACGAGTATGAAGCGAGGGCCAACCATTGAGAGCGTACAGGTCGCAATGGTGGGTAGTGTATGGGGCTTTGGTGACAAAACGGATGGCACTGTGATAGACTGCATCCAATTTGTTGAGTAGAGTGTTGGAGGCTATTTTATAGATGACATCACCGAAGTCGAGGATCGGTAGGATGGTCAGTTTTACGAGTGAAGGATGCTTTGTTGCGATATAGGAAGCCGATTCTAGATTTAATTTTGATTGGAGATGCTTAATGTGAGTCTGGAAGGAGAGTTTACAGTCTAACCATACACCTAGGTATTTGTAGTTGTCCACGTATTCTAAGTCAGAGCCGTCCAGAGTAGTGATGCTGGACAGGCGAGCAGGTGCGGGCAGTGATCGGTTGAATAGCATGCATTTAGTTTTACTTGCGTTTAAGAGCAGTTGGAGGCCACGGAAGGAGAGTTGTATGGCATTGAAACTCGTCTGGAGGTTAGTTAACTTCTTTGGGGTAGGGGGCAGTATTTTTGCATCCGGATGAAAAGCATGCCCAGAGTAAACAGCCTGCTACAAAGCCACAAAAGCTAGAATATGCATATTATTAGTAGATTTGGATAGAAAACACTCTGAAGTTTCTAAAACTGTTTGAATGATGTCTGTGAGTTATAACAGTAACTCATATGAGAAAAAATCCAACCAGGAAGTGGGGAATTGTGAGGTTGGTCGATTTCAACTCAGCTCCTGTTGACGATACAGTGGGATATTGGTAATGTGCACTTCCTAAGCTTCCACTAGATGTCAACAGTCGTTAGACTGTCTGATGCTTCTACTGTGACGTGGGCCGAAGAGAGAGGAATGAGTCAGGTCTATCATTACCTGAACATGCCCTGACCATTCGCGTTCACGTGAGAGCGAGCTCTGTTCCATCGCACTTCTGAAGACAATGGAATACTCCGGTTGGAACATTATTGAAGAATTGTGTTAAAAACATCCTAAAGACTGATTTCAATATTCGTTTGTCATGTTTTTACGAACTGTAAATAACTTTTTTAACTTTTTGTCCATACTATCCGCTGGACCTGCCCGCGCGTCGTGAGTTGGAAAGTGTACTGAACCTATAAACAACAAGGAAGAATTGGACATAAATGATGGACATTATCGAACAAAAACAAACATTTATTGTGGAACTGGATTCCTGGGAGTGCATCTGATGAAGATCATCAAAGGTAAATGAATGTTTATAATGTTACTTCTGACTTCTGTTGACTGCAATAATGGCGGATTATATTTGTGTCTTGATTTGGCTCTGAGCGCCGACTCAGATGTATTGCATGGTTTGCTCTTTTTCGTAAATTTTTTTTGAAATCTGACACAGCGGTTCATTAAGGAGAAGTGTAACTAAAAATTCCATGCATAACAGTTGTATTTTTAGCAATGTTTTATGAGTATTCCTGTAAATTGATGTGGCTCTCTGCAAAATCAAAGGATGTTTTGAAAACTTCTGAACGTAAGGCGCCAATGTAAACTCAGATTTTTGGAGATAAATATGAACTTTTACCGAACAAAACATACATGTATTGTGTAACATGAAAATCCTATGAGTGTCATCTGATGAAGATCATCAAAGGTTAGTGATTAATTTTATCTATATTTCTGCTTTTTGTGACTCCTCTCTTTGGCTGGAAAAAATGGCTGTATTATTCTGTGAATAGGCACTCACCTAACATAATCGTTTGGTTTGCTTTTCGTCGTAAAGCTCTTTTTGAAATCGGACCTGTGGCTGGATTTACAACAAGTGTATCTTTAAAATGGTGTAAAATCATGTATGTTTTGAGGAATAATTATGGATTTCTGTTGTGTTTGAATTTGGCGCCCTGCAGTTTCACTGGCTGTTGAAGAGGTGGGACGCTACCGTCTCACGTACCCTAGAGAGGTTAACACAGTGTCCAACAGAGGGGCCAGAAGTATACAGAATGGTGTCGTCTGCGTAGAGGTGTATCAGAGAATCACCAGCGCAAGAGCAACATCATTGATGTATACAGAGAAGAGAGTCGCCCGCAGGATTGAACCCTGTGGCACCCCATAGAGACTGCCAGAGGTCCCGGACAACACCTCCGATTTGACACACTGAACTCTATCAGAGAAGTAGTTGGGTAAACCAGGCGAGGCCAATCATTTGAGAAACCAAGGCCTGTCGAGTCAGGTCGATGAATACGGCTGCGCAGTAATGTCTCTTATCGATGGCGGTTATGATGTCGTTTAGGACCTTGAGCGTGGCTGAGTGCACCATGACCAGCCCTGAAACCAGATTGCATAGCGGAGAAGGTACGGTGGGATTCGAAATGGTCGGTAATCTGTTTGTTAACTTGGCTTTCGAAGACCTTAGAAAGACAAGGTAAGATGGATATAGTCCTGTAGCAGTTTGGCATCTAGAGTGTCACCCCCTTTGAAGAGGGGGATGACCGTGGCAGCTTTCCAATCTTTGGGAATCTCAGACGATACGAAAGAGAGGTTGAACATGCTAGTAATAGGGGTTGCAACAATTTTGGCAGATCATTTTAGAAAGAGAGGGTCCAGATTGTCTAGCCCGGCTGATTTGTAGGGGTCCAGATTTTGCAGCTCTTTCAGAACATCAGCTATCTGGATTTGGGTGAAGGAGAAATGGTGGGGGCTTTGGCGGGTTGCTGTGGAGGGTGCCGGGCAGTTGACCGTTGTAGGGGTAGCCAGGTGGAAAGCATGGCCAGCCGTAGAGAAATACTTATTGAAATTCTCAATTATAGTGGATTTATCGGTGGTGACAGTGTTTCCTAGCCTCAGAGCAGTGGGCAGCTCGGAGGAGGTGCTCTTATTCTCCATGGACTTTACAGTGTCCCAGAACTTTTTTGAGTTAGTACTACAGGATGCAAATTTCTGTTTGAAAAAGCTAGCCTTAGCTTTCCCATCTGCCGGTGTTCCTAACTTCCCTGAAAAGTTGCATATCACGGGGGCTATTCGATGCTAATGCAGAACGCCACAGGATGTTTTTGTGCTGGTCAAGGGCAGACCGGTCTGGAGTGAACCAAGGACTATATCTATTCCTAGTTCTACATTTTTTGAATGGGGCATGCATATTTAAGATGGTGAGGAAGGCACTTTTAAAGAATAGCCAGGCATCATCTACTGACGGGATGAGGTCAATGTCATTCCAGGATGCCCACCCGGCCAGGTCGATTAGAGTGGCCTGCTCGCAGAAGTGTTTTAGGGAGCGTTTGACAGTGATGAGGGGTGGTTGTTTGTTCGCAGACCCATTACGGATGCAGGCAATGAGGCAGTGATCGCTGAGATCTTGATTTAAAACAGCAGAGGTGTATTTGGAAGGCGAGTTAGTTAGGATGACATCTATGAGGGTGCCCGTGTTTACGGATTTGGAGTTGTACCTGGTAGGTTCATTGATAATTTGTGTGAGATTGAGGGCATCATGCTTAGATTGTAGGATGGCCGGGGTGTTAAGCATGTCCCAGTTAAGGTCACCTAGTAGCACGAGCTCAGAAGATAGACGGGGGGCAATCAATTCACATATGGTATCGAGGGCACAGCTGGGGGCAGAGGTAGGTCTATAGAAAGCGGCAACAGTGAGAGACTTGTTTCTGGAAAGGTGCATTTTTATAAGTAGAAGCTTGAATTGTTTGGGTACAGACTTGGATTGTAATACAGAACTCTGCAGGCTATCTTTGCAGTAGATTGCAACACTGCCCCCTTTGGCAGTTCTATCTTGGCGGAAAATGTTATAGTTTGCGATGGAGATTTCAGGGTTTTTGGTGGTTTTCCTAAGCCAGGATTCAGACACGGCTAAGACATCCGGGTTAGCAGAGTGTGCTAAAGCAGTGAGTAAAACAAACTTAGGGAGTAGGCTTCTAATGTTAACATGCATGAAACCAAGGCTTTTACGGTTACAGAAGTCAACAAATGAGAGCACCTGGGGAGTGGGAGTGGGGCTAGGGACTGCAGGACCTGGATTAACCTTATTAGGACTAGTAGCCTGTGTGTTCCTCCAACATTAGTATGTCCAGCTTATCCTAAGCAGTTAGCAGACCGGGGCCGGCAAGCTAGCAGTTAGCAGACCGGGGCTAGCAAGTTAGCCTTTGGGGGTCGTCGTGATGGGGGTAAGTCTGTTTTTGCCTCTTCGTGCGGTGACGTCGATAGACCAGTCGTGGAAATTGTAGGGTTCCAGGTAGCTCTAGGTAACTAGCAGGCCTAGCAGGTTAGCAGAATGGGCCTTCAGCGGGCGTCGCGCCTGAGGGGCCTGTTGGAGTCCTCGGGCAGATTATGTCGGTATTCCAGTCGTAGAGGAACGGCGGGGTTCTGTGCCCCGTACCGGCAGTAGAAGGGGTCCGGATATTGTAGCCCAGGAGTGGGCTTCGGTGGTAGCACAGGAGCCCTGGCCGGGCTAGCTTCAGGCTAATTGGTGCTTGCTCCGGGATGGAAAAGCTAGCCAGGAGTGGTCACCCGGGATTGCGGTTAGCTAGTTGCGAAGATCCAGATAAAAATGTTCAGAGTTTGTGGTAGGAATCTGGGGATATGGAGAGAAATAGGTCCGTTATGCTGTGGTTTGAGTCACGTTGTTCGAACTGGCGAGAGCTTTCCGAGCTAAAGGTTAGCTGATGACCGCTAGCAATGGTTTGCTAACTGATAGCGGGTAGGTAGCTAGCTGGCTATCTTCAGTTGAGGGATTCCAGATCCGAAGTAAATAGAAATACTTTAGGAAAAAAAGCAGATCCACGCCACATTGGGTGAGGCGAGTATTTAGAAGTTGCTGTTTAGGAAAATATTTTTAAAAGATATGCGAAGAAAAATATGAAAAAAAGATATATACAAGGGACAGGACAAAGACGTCTGACTGCTACGGCATCTTGGATTTTCGAAAAAGCTTACCATAAGCTAAGATGTTAGCTTAGCATCTTAGCATCTCAATTCTCTATGTGTAATTATTATTATGTGATTAAACTAATAATGTAAACTTTAATTAACTAGGAAGTAGGGGAACCACGGGAAAATGTTTATAGAGTTCCTATTTCCCGAATCGACTCTTCCGATATTTTCATATCTTATTGAGTACAGTCTTGTATTAATGTATTATTATTACCTCATCAGTTCTCATTACTGAACGTCGCAAACCCTTGGATATCTGCACAAACCCTAGTTTCCATAACGAATCAGCTATATACAAATTGGATTAATTATTTATTTACTAACTAACTAAACAAATCACAGAAATACATAAACAAACAATATTGTTATTGGTTACTAACACAATGCATTGATAAGTCCCTAGTGGGCTAAACCGGTATGACAGCTTGGTAGACAATGGAAAGGGGTGGGGACAGATTAAAAGCGGGAAAGACAAAATGGATTCACTACACACAGTTCATAATTATATTCATTTATATGCTAATCCTTTGCACATGAACTGTTGGAATCTCTGTTGGAATCGCCGGTCCGTCTGCTGGAGAGTCAGTTCATCAGAGAGTCTCTGGTTAACTTACCCAGAAGTCACAATGTCTTTCGTAGTTGTCGCTTTCTCAGCGGCTCTGGATAGTGTCTGTTGTTATGGATACGTCAGGCGTACAGAGGATCGTTGCATAGAATAGATGCTTCCACGGTTGTCGGAAGTCTCGTACTAGACTTACGTAATTTCCAGCTGCAGACTAGTAATTATACGTCTAGGATTTTCTCTTATTCTGTAGTGATCGATAGTCTCAGAGTTGAACCATTTTCAGCCGTGTAGCCAACACTACACACTGTCTGGTCTCCTGGGCCTATAGAGTTGTAGTTCTTAAGCATTTCAACATGTAGCGTCAGCTCCATATTTTCTGGTCTAATGTAAATTTGGTCAGCAGTGGGTTTTATACGCTTCTGAGAAAAGGGCGGTCCATGACACCGACATAATGTCTATAGTCACGTGGGCGTGGCCACTGATTTGGTTAACTTCTTGCAACTATAGGGGGTGCTGTTCCGCATTAGCATATTTGTGTCTCCAAATTAAACTGCCTCGTGCTAAATTCTTGATCGTACAATATGCATATTATTGTTATTATTGGATAGAAAACACCTTCTAGTTTCTATAGAAGTTGGAATTTCTGGAATCTTTGTCTCATGAGTGGTAGGCACCCGAACGAGAATGTACCCTACACCCCGCCCAACTCTTTGTCCGCAATGCACAGGGTCTACAGACTTTGTCCAGGAAATTGTTCTACCTCTGAGTCCTGGCGTCTGCTTTATCATAAGGCGACCCACGGACGTGCACATGCTATGAAGGAAAACCCCCCGACACTGCCCCTACGTCTTCCTCTGCGTCGTCTGTACGTTCCATCCACCGTTTGTCAAATGAACCATGCGATGCG
>NW_019945252.1:70767-89811 GCF_002910315.2 Salvelinus sp. IW2-2015
CCCTGTAAAACATTTTAAAAATCTGAAATGGTGGCTTTATTCACAAGATCTGTATCTTTCATCTGGTGTCTTGGACTTGTGATTTAATGATATTTAGATGCTACTATCTACTTGTGAAGCTATGCTAGSTATGCTAATCAGTGTGTGGGGGGGTGGGGGGTGCTCCCGGACCCGGGGTAGAGGCTCGTTAGAGGTTAACTTTATGAAAACCCATATTTTCTCTTTTAGAAGATATTCACAAATAGTTTGTTTAATCACATACGAATTGTGAGGCTTACAAGACCCGAATTTCATATAATTTTCAAGACATCAATGTAGCTGTAGAACAAATATTACAATATTAGAATATAACTTCAAATGAAATGAATAAATGTAGGCTACAGCAGAACACATATATGAGAATATATAGGCTTCCTGCCCGTGTGATAATATCAAGCACATAATCAGATTACCTTCACAGTACAGAACAAGTTTGCCAAGTAAAGCAAATATAATTAGTTTTAGTTTAGTTAGTTTTCACAAAACAGTCGTCCCCGGGGCGGTGTGGTGCCTGGGAGAAGGTTGATCCTGCAGTCATAGGGTCGGTGCGGAGGAAGAAAAGTGGCCCGGGCCTTACTGAAAACCTCCCGGAGGTGCCCGTACAGCGCTCTAACGTCCATGGGAATGGAAAGGGGCTGAGTGGGGATGCCCAGCTCGGGTAGCGTCCATAAAGCTTTCATCGGCCCCAGAGTTGATGAGTACCCAGAGAGATTTCTACTGGTTCCCCCACAGCAGGATGGCATGGGAAGGGGTGGAAGTAAGGGGAGAGGAAAAGTTCCCCATATGGCCCACCAGAGTACTCGCCCCTACCGGTGAGCCTGGTCTTTTAGTGGACAGGAGGACACGAAATGACCAGTAGTCCCGCAATACAGGCAACTCTTCGTGTGTAGACATTTGGCTGGGGACAGCCTAGCTCTGCCTAGTTGCATCGGCTCGGGAAGAGGTGAATCGGAAGACTTTAGAGACTCTCGGGGGAACTCAGGTATTATAGTATTACCATACTAAGTGGATTGTACAACCCAGCATGAAGGGTTTGAAATTATGACGTGTCTGGTTTTCTTTCTGTGTTGATTTCCATTACTTTAATAGAGTAAAGAATATTTTTATATAGAAGCTAAAATCGAAATGCTTACATTAAAATGTAATGGGAAATTTTTATCAGTGTTATGCATTTTCAGCCATTCCTGAACCTGACGACAATACCAAAATAAATGGTCTATTGATTCTGTATCCTCACAACAAAATCTGCAGAGCTTCGATGATTGTATGCCCCAAAATTTCAACATTTTGTTGGTGGCAACAATTCTATATAATAATTTTAGCTGAAAAGCACAAAGTCTTGAATCTTGCGTTATTTTATATATCAACTCATACACACTGTACCACGGAATCGGTACATCAAAAATCTCTTCCCAACTATTTTGCAATATGTACAGTATATAACAGCTGTCAACATCCTGGTCCTCAAATGAAACTGGTATACTTTCCTATTTATGCTATTATTATTCCTCCGCCAGTTTTGATCCTTTATATTGGGCAGACAGACCAGTTCCCTACCTCCTGCTGCTGCGACCTGCCTCCTCTATTTTTGGGGTAATGCTGTAATCAATTGGTTGTAATCTTGGATTGAGCTGACCTTCCCGTACTATTCTGATAACTCCATGAAAGACATAACTCTGCCATTCCAATTTACAATATAATTTAAAAACAAAATACCCTTTGTTTTTGAATGTATTCCCATAAATACAGGTATTTTACTAACCAGCACATTTGAGTTCAGCCATAATATCTGTTGTAATATTTGTTATATTGTTCAGTTTGATGAAATTGAAATTGTAGCCAGCTCTGCAATGCTTGTTTAAAAAAAATAGATACTTATTCTTAAAATGTATGAAATGTTTTTTTCCCTTCATCAATCTACACACAATACCCCATAATGACAAATAAAAAACATTTTTTTTTATATTAAATATTATTTAAATATTACATTTACATAAGTATTCAAACCCTTTACTCAGTACTTTGTTGAAGGACCTTTCGCAGCAATTACAGCCTTGAGTTTTCTTGGGTATGATGCTACAAGCTTGGCACACCTGTATTTGGGGAATTTCTCCCGTTCTTCACTGCAGATCCTCTCAAGCTCTGTCAGGTTTGCTTTGTCATTATGGGGTATTGTGTGTAGATTGATGAAGCTAAAAAACATTTAATCCATTTTAGAATAAGGCTGTAATGTTACAAAATGTGGAAAAAGTTAAGGGGACTGAATAGTTTCAGAATGCACTGTTTCTATGGGTGTGGTACACTTCCGGTGAAATGACCTGACGAAGATCCTTGCTGGATCTAAACGTTCTTAGTTTATTAATAAAAGTATGTGGTGTGTCCAGGCTCTTTCTTTTATACCAACTTTTTCGGCCCTAGCACCCCAATAAATGATTTGTGTTTGATCACACTTGAATATGTGCAGGAGCTCCACAATACTTTTGAGATAATATTCTATATGAGGAACAAGAGATCAGCCCGATAGGCTACTCAGCCCCGGTCAGCTCTGGTGAGCTCCTGCCCAAGTCGAGCACTCGGCTATGTAATTGGGAATTGATACATTAAAAACTTCTCTAGGATAGGTGGGACGGTAGCGTCCCACTTGGCCAAAATCCAGAAAAAATGTAGAGCGCCAAATTCCAATATATTACTATAAAAATCTATCTTTCATGAAATCACACATGAAAGACACCAAATTAAAGCTACACATGTTGTGAATCCAGCCAACATGTCTGATTTCAAAAAGGATTTACGGGGAAAGCACACCAAACAATTATGTTAGCTTAGTACATAGCCACAGAAAAACACAGCCATTTTCCCAGCAAAAGATAGTAGTAACAAAAACCAGAAATAGAGATAAAATGAATCACTAACCTTTGAACATCTTCATCAGATGGCACTCATATGACATCATGTTACACAATACATTTATGTTTTGTTCGATAATGTGCATATTTATATCCACAAATCTCGGTTTACATTGGCACCATGTTCAGAAATGCCTCCAAAATATCCGGAGTAATTACAGAGAGCCACGTCAAATAACAAAAATACTCATCATAAACTTTGATGAAAGATACATGTTTTACATATAATTAAAGATACACTTGTTCTTAATGCAACCGCTGTGTCAGATTCTTTTTTTTATTACGTAAAAAGCACACCATGCAATAATCTGAGATGGCGCTCAGATTTAACAACATTTCTCCGCCATGTTGGAGTCAACAGAAATACGAAATTACATCATAAATATTCCCTTACCTTTGATTATCTTCATCAGAATGCAGTGCCAGGAATCCTAGTTCCACAATAAATCGTTGTTTTGTTCGATAATGTCAATTACTTATGTCCAATTAGCTAATGTTGCTAGCATGTGTAGTACACGTGTCCAAACGCTCGCGCAGATGCAGGCAAACGTCTGAACGAAAACTTCAAAAGTTATATTCCAGGTCGAATAAACTGGTCAAATTTAGTAGAGAATCAATCTTCAGGATGTTATTATCATTTACAGTGGGGCAAAAAAGTATTTACTCAACCACCAATTGTGCAAGTTCTCATACTTAAAAATATGAGAGAGGCCTGTAATTTTCATCATAGGTACACTTCATCTATGACAGACAAAATTAGAAGAAAAAAAATCCAGAAAATCACATTGTAGAATTTTTAATTAATTTATTAGCAAATTATGGTGGAAAACAAGTATTTGGTCAATAACAAAAGTTTATCTCAATACTTTGTTATATACCCTTTGTTGGCAATGACAGAGGTCAAACGTTTTCTGTAAGTCTTCACAAGGTTTTCACACACTGTTGCTCGGATTTTTGGCCATTCCTCCATGCAGATCTCCTCTAGAGCAGTATGTTTTGGGTGTTGCTGGGCAACACGGACTTTCAACTCCCTCCAAAGATTTTCTATGGGTTGAGATCTGGAGACTGGCTAGGCACTCCAGGACCTTGAAATGCTTCTTACGAAGCCACTCCTCGTTGCCCGGGCGGTGTGTTTGGGATCATTGTCATGCTGAAAGACCCAGCCACGTTTCATCTTCAATGTCCTTGCTGATGGAAGGAGGTTTTCACTCAAAATCTCACGATACATGGCCCATTCATTCTTTCCTTTACACGGATCAGTCGTCCTGGTCCCTTTGCAGAAAAACAGCCCAAAAGCATGATGTTTCCACCCCCATGGTTTTACAGTAGGTATGGTGTTCTTTGGATGCAACTCAGCATTCTTTGTCCTCCAAACACGACGAGTTGAGTTTTTACCAAAAAGTTATATTTTGGTTTCAATCTGACCATATGACATTCTCCCAATCTTCTTCTGGGATCACAAATGCTCTGTAGCAAACTTCAGACGGGCCTGGACATGTACTGGCTTAAGCAGGGGGACACGTCTGGCACTGCAGGATTTGAGTCCCTGGCGGGCGTAGTGTGTTACTGATGGTAGGCTTTGTTACTTTGGTCCCAGCTCTCTGCAGGTCATTCACTAGGTCCCCCGTGTGGTTCTGGGATTTTTGCTCACCGTTCTTGTGATCATTTTGACCTCACGGGGTGAGATCTTGCGTGGAGCCCCAGATCGAGGGAGATTATCAGTGGTCTTGTATGTCTTCCATTTCCTAATAATTGCTCCCACAGTTGATTTCTTCAAACCAAGCTGCTTACCTATTGCAGATTCAGTCTTCCCAGCCTGGTGCAGGTCTACAATTTTTGTTTCTGGTGTCCTTTGACAGCTCTTTGGTCTTGGCCATAGTGGAGTTTGGAGTGTGACTGTTTGAGTTGTGGACAGGTGTCTTTTATACTGATAACAAGTTCAAACAGGTGCCATTAATACAGGTAACGAGTGGAGGACAGAGAGCCTCTTAAAGAAGAAGTTACAGGTCTGTGAGAGCCAGAAATCTTGCTTGTTTGTAGGTGACAAAAACCTATTTTCCACCATAATTTGCAAATAAATAAATAAAAATCCTTTAATGTGATTTTCTGGGAAAAAAAATCTCATTTTGTCTGTCATAGTTGAAGTTACCTATTGATGAAAATTACAGGCCTCTCTCATCTTTTTAAGTGGGAGAACTTGCACAATTGGTGGCTGACTAAATACTTTTTTGCCCCACTGTATATCCAATAACGTTCCAACCGAAGCATTCTTTCATGTCTGTATAAGTAATGGAACGCAAGGTGACAACATGAGGAAAGCGCGTGAACAAGAACTGGCAATCTGCCAGACCCTTGACTCATTCCCCTCCCATCCGGTCCCACAACACAGCATAAACTTCATTCCACGTTCTACTGACTGTTGACATCTAGTGGAAGGCGTATGAAGTGCAAACAGATCCATATATTACAGGGAATAGAATATGCGATGACTTTAACAACGACCACTCTCAGAATTTTCACTCCTGTTTGGATTTCTTCTCAGGTTTTTGCCTGCCATATGAGTTCTGTTATACTCACAGACATCATTCAAACAGTTTTAGAAACTTCAGAGTGTTTTCTATCCAATAGGGTTAGATCATCACATACCCCCTCAACTCAAGCCATGCTTTTAACCATAACACATCAAACCCTCCACAGGAGAGCATGGTGAAAGTGATTGCGTCTGTCAAACTGGTAAACCCCTACGTTTTATTTCTTAATAGGGCTCCAACAAAGCCCTCGTGTCCATATTGATTATAGAAATAGTCATCTTTTTTTTACCCCTTTTTCTCCCCAGTTTCGTGATATCCAATTGATAGTTACAGTCTTGTCCCATCACTGCAACTCCCGCACGGACTTGGGAGAGGCGAAGGTCGAGAGTCATGCGTCTTCCGAAACACGACCCTGCCAAGCCTCACTGTTCTTGACACACTGCTCGCTTAACCTGGAAGCCAGCCACACCAATGTGTCAGAGGAAACACCGTACAACTGGCGACCGAAGTCAGCGTTCATGCGCTCAGCCCATCACAAGGTGTCGCTAGAGCATGATGGGACAAGGACATCCCGGCTGGCCAAACCATCCCCTAACCCGGACGACGCTGGGCCAATTGTGCGCCGCCTCATGGGTCGCCTGGTCGCAGCCAGCTGCAACACAGAATGGGATTGAATCTGGGTCTGTAGTGACCGCTGTGCCACTCGGAAGGCCCTAGAAATAGTCCTATATCTTCACCGTAATGGTGGCTGGCTGAAAATAACTAGCCTGATCTTTTTTTTAGAGGTGATAGGTATATTCTAGCTAAATAGACAAATTAAATTGATTAGATTACTCTGCCAAATAAAAATATAGAAAAGCATCATGTACTGTACACATAGACATCAGGAAGATGTTCATGGTGAAATCTTAAATTATAAACTGACACGTGACATGAACGTGAACGCGTTGGCAGTTTGACGCCTTCGAAATAAACGTCTCTCCATTGACAATCCATGTTAATTCATGATGGTATCTTATGGCGCTAGTAAAAGTCAATTTATGCTTGATTCAAAAATGTGGTTGGAGGCTTTGTATGGAGGGTGTGACGCAATTGCGGAGCCTTGATTTTCAGAGGCCAAATCAAGCTCGGTATCGCATCGCCATGCCCCTCTCAAGATTTGTAACAATGCAAGATTTGTATGGCTCCGCATTAAAATTATTGGTTGACGGTAGGTGGAGCCGGTACGTCCTGTATAAACACAAACTCACTTCCTTGACAACATTTTTCACAATAGCTCTGCTCTGCCCCGCTAAGCGCAAGAAGTATGAAAGCCCTGAAGTCTGCAGAGACTGTGTCGCAGTAAATGCTGTACGGCCACTTCAGACGTGAGATTGACCATGCAGAGCCTTTTTAGACATTAGGTGACGGTGAGAGGTATCAGTAGCTTCATTAAGCTTAATTTAGGCTTGAAACACTTGTGATACACAGCATGATAAACTAGAAACGATGAAGACGTGGGTGAATAAGGCCTCCGCAGTCTGTAGGGCTGTAGGGATACCGGGCAACGGGAGGAGACGGCAGGACTTAGAAAACCGATCCACAATCACCAGAACCGTAGTGTTCCCCTGAGACGGGGGAAGATCGGTCAGGAAATCTACGGACAGATGAGACCATGGCCGTTGTGGAACGGGGAGGGGTTGCAACTTCCCTCAAGGAAGGTGCCTAGGAGCCTTACTCTGGGCGCATACCGAACAGGAGGAGACATAAACCCTAACGTCCCGAGCTAAGGTAGGCCACCAATACCTCCCCCGAAGGCTCCCCACTGTCCTCGCCACCCCAGGGTGACCCGAGGAGGGTAGGACGTGAGCCCACCGAATCAGTTGGTCCCGAACACCAAGCGGCACGTACTTCCGCCCCGCCGGACACTGAGGAGGCGCGGGTTCCGCCCGTAGCGCCCGCTCGATGTCCGAGTCCACCTCCCATACCACTGGTGCTATCAGCCTCGAGGCGGGGAGGATGGGAGTGGGTTCGGTGGACCTATCCTCCGTGTCGTAAAGGCGGGATAGTGCGTCAGCCTTTACGTTTTGGGAGCCTGGTCTATAGGATAACGTAAACCGGAACCGGGTGAAGAACATGGCCCACCTTGCCTGACGTGGGTTCAGTCTCCTAGCTGCCCGAATATACTCCAGATTCTGGTGGTCGGTCCAGATGAGAAAGGGGTGCTTAGCCCCCTCAAGCCAGTGTCTCCACACCTTCAGAGCCCTGACCACCGCTAACAACTCCCGGTCCCCCACATCATAGTTACACTCCGCTGGGCTGAGCTTCCTAGAGAMGAAAGCGCAGGGGCGGAGTTTTGTTGGCGTACCCGAGCGCTGTGATAGCACGGCACCCACCCCAGCCTCGGACACGTCCACCTCCACTATGAATGCTAAAGAGGGGTCCGGGTGCGCCAACACGGGCGCTTCCGTGAACAGAGCCTTCAACCTGTTGAAAGCTCCGTCCGCCGCTGCTGACCACCGCAACCGCACCGGGCCCCCCTTTAGCAGTGAGGTAATGGGAGCCGCTACCTGGCCAAAACCCCGGATAAATCTCCGGTAGTAGTTGGCAAAACCCCAAAACCGCTGCACCTCTTTTACCGTGGTCGGAGTCGGCCAATTACGCACGGCCTTAATGCAGTCACTCTCCACCACCACCCCCGAGGTGGAAATGCGATAACCCAGGAAGGAGACGGCTCGTTTGGAGAACACACACTTCTCAGCCTTGACGTATAGGTCATGCTCCAGCAGTCTACCAATCACCTTGCGTACCAGAGATACATGCGCGGCGTGAGTAGCTGAGTAGATCAGAATGTCATCGATATACACAACCACGCCCTGCACGTGCAGATCCCTGAGAATCTCGTCTACAAAGGATTGGAAAACGGCTGGAGCATTCTTTAACCCATACGGCATGACGCAGTACTCATAGTGGCCCGATGTGGTACTAAATGCGGTTTTCCACTTGTCTCCTTTCCGAATACGCACCAGACTGTACGCGCTCCTGAGGTCCAGTTTTGTAAAGAACTGCGCTCCGTGAAATGATTCCACCGCCGAAGCGATGAGAGGTATTTAGACAGGCATTTAGACCTCTATAATCAATACACGGACGCAAACCTCCCTCCTTTTTCTTCACAAAAAAGAAACTTGAGGAGACGGGTGAGATGGAGGGCCGAATGTACCCCTGTCCCAGAGACTCCGTGACATATGTCTCCATAGCCAACGTCTCCTCTTGGGACAAGGGGTACACGTGACTCTTGGGAAGCGCAGCGTTTACCTGGAGATCTATCGCACAATCCCTTCCCGGTCGATGGGGTGGTAATTTCGTCGCTTTCTTTTTACTGAAAGTGATTGCCAAATCGGCATACTCGGGGGGAATGCACACCGTGGAACCCTGGACTGGACTCTCCACCGACGTGGCACCGATGGAAAAACCCAGATACCTTCCAGAACACTCCTCTGACCACCCCTGGAGAACCCCCTGTCTCCACGAAATACTGGGATTGTGCCGGGCCAGCCAGGGAATTCCCAGCACCACTGGAAACGCAGGCGAATCAATAATATAGAGACTGATACGTTCCCTATGATTCCCCTGCGTCACCATGTCCAGTGGGACTGTGGCCTCCCTGACCACCCCTGACCCTAATGGCCGGCTATCTAGGGAGTGCACGGGAAAGGGAGAATCTATCGGCACAAGCGGAACGCCCAACTTACGGGCGAGTCCGCGATCAATAAAGTTCCCAGCTGCACCTGAATCGACTAGCGCCCTATGCTGGGAAGAGGGAAAACATTTAAGGAAAAAAATCAAGACAAACATGTGACCAACAGGGGGTTCTGGGTGAGTTTGGTGCTGACTCACCTGGGGTGATCGAGAAGTGTTCCGCCTGCCATCTCGACTCCCAGACGGACCCCCCCAGCACCGATCGGCCGTGTGTCCTCTCCGACCACAGCTGGTGCAGGGGGGGCCTCCTCCTCCGATACCCATAGGCGCGGCCCCTCCCAACTCCATCAGGATGGGAGCCGGGGTGCTGGGTGGTGGAACGCACAGGACCCTCTCCGAACGCCCGCGGGCAGCTAGCAGATTGTCCAGTCGGATGGACATGTCAATTAGCTCATCAAGGGAAAGAGCGGTGTCCCGACACGCTAGCTCCCTGCGGACTTCCTCCCGGAGACTACACCGGTAGTGGTCAATAAGGGCCCTGTCGTTCCACCCTGATCCCGCGGCCAAGGTCCGGAACTCCAGCGCGTAATCCTGGGCGCTCCTCTTCTCCTGCCTGAGATGGAATAGTCTTTCACCCGCCGCTCGGCCCTCTGGGGGGTGGTCAAACACGGCACGAAAACGGCGGGTAAACTCTGGGTAGTGCTCCTTCACTGAGTCTGGGCCATTCCAGACTGCGTTTGCCCATTCCAGAGCACGACCCGTTAGGCAGGAGACGAGGACACTCACCTTCTCCGCTCCCGAGGGAGTGGGGCTAACGGTGGCCAGGTATAGTTCCAGTTGGAGTAAGAACCCCTGGCACCCCGCCGCCGCTCCATCATAATCCCTCGGGAGCGTAAGACGGAGCGCGCTGGAGCCGGGGGATGGAGAGTCCTGAGGGGGGGGGAGCCGAAGGTGGAGAGAGGAGCCCACTCCTCTCCCATCGGTCCATTCTCTCCATCATTTGGTCCATGGCCGATCCGATCCGATGGAGGACGGTGGTATGGTGGAGAACCCGTTCCTCCATCGATGGGAGACGGTTGGCTGCTGCTCCTGCTGACTCCATTTCTTGTGGTGCGGGATTCTGTAACGCTCTGGGTGTCGGGTGGTGTGAAGTCAGGCGCAGGAACAACAGAGAGTTCAATATAGTGCTTTTAATGCACACACGGTAAACAATGTCCCCACGAAAACACTGGGTGTAACAAACAAATGTCCCATACACAGGGGACAAAAACCCAGTCCAAATACACTCTATGAACGAAACAAACAATACGTTTGTCTACTCCCGAATCCAATGTACAAGTGATCAATCCCGCACAAAAAAACGTACGGGCTGGCTGACTAATAAAGCCCAACTATTTATAATCACCTCAACACAGGTGTAACAAATAAACACATAAGGAGGGGGAGGAAAAATAGTCAGTGGCAGCTAGTAGGCCGGCGACGACGACCGCCGAGCGCCACCCGAACGGGAAGGGGAGTCACCTTCGGTCGGAGTCGTGACAATTGTAAAATTATTGATGCCTTTCTCTCCTTGCAGGGGATTAGACAGTTGAACTGCGGACACCAGATGCCCAAACCTCAAAACCAGAAACATGGTGTCACGCCCTGACCTTAGTTATCTTTGTTTTCTTTATTATTTTGGTTAGGTCAGGGTGTGACGAGGGTGGTATGTGTGTTTTTGTCTTGTCTAGGGTTTTGGTATGTCTAGGTGTGTGTGTGTAGTCTAGGCATTATGTATGTCTATGGTGGCCTAGATTGGTTCCCAATCAGAGGCAGCTGTTTATCGTTGTCTCTGATTGGGGATCCTATTTAGGTTGCCATTTTCCAGTTTGGTTTGTGGGTTATTGTCTATGTGATGTTGCATGTCTGCACTCGTTATATTTAGCTTCACGGTTATTTTGTATTAGTTTGTTTATTGTTCTTCGTTGTCATTAAAGAAGATGTATTCACATCACGCTGCGCTTTGGTCACCTCCTTATAACGAACGTGACACATGGAGACATCAACACTTGTAATTTTTTATAAATGTAAAAATATATATATATATTCTGTATCTGTGCATGAGTCATTAGAACACAGTCCATTGTACAAATAAGTCAGGGATATAAAGGAGATTAACCTCCAACATTCATAAGCTTGTTCAGTACATGAGGGCAAATTTAGTCATGACAGCCACATGATTATTTTTTTATAGACAGGATAAGAGTTTACAGGTTTTTGTTCCAGCCCATCACTACCACCTAATTCAACTTATTGTTGTCTAAATTGAAGACTTGTACATAGTGCAATACCCTGGGAGAGAAATCATGTCTGCATTTTAGAATGAGCTTCATAAATTACAATGTCCTGACAAATTTGCATGAAAAAATAACATTGTGAATCCATTTCTATCTAACATTGTGACGTTGCACACTGCTGAATAATATCCTGGGATATGGTGATTATCCTGGTGGCTATCCTGCAGGGTGTCAGGGTGGGATCTCCTTCAACATGGAACAAGCAGAGACAAGGGGGAAGAAATGAACCTCACTGCTCAAATTTCAGTTGCTGAAGCCACAACTACCTTTATTAATGTGCAATCATTTTGTTAACAGTTTTGCATACTTTTAGGCTTGGTCAAGCTGTTTACAGTAAGAGTAGAATGACTTAGCCTCAAATTCTAACTAGTAACACCAACCCCAATGGTGCAAAATAATTGGGGAAGGGCAAGTGGCAAGAGTACGTTCGCTAATGTTAGCTATGTAAACAGACACAGCATGCAGCTAGCTAGCAAAAAAGACTCATCAACAGAATGCACAAATAACTTGGCTGGCTAGCAAGCCTAGATTGAACAGAATACAGCTGGCTGCATTTTTTATGTTTTTCATCAGATGTTTTTCAAATGTCTTACCTCCAAAACTAGTCGGGCAGGACTGTTTTCTCCTGCCTAGCCAATGCAATGCAATGGAGTGAAACGCGATCAAGTGCCCACTTTAGTCACCAATTCATGATTTTAAAACTGTCCAGGTCTTCACAATGGACACATTGCTAAATCTATGATTAGTTAGTTTAGTTGTTCATCTCTGAACAACCAATAAGCAGGATGAGATCGCCTGGTAGCTAACTATCACGTCCGACGTGCTGATAAACACACAGTGTGTTGTGAAATCTGTGAATGTATTGTAATGTTTTTTAAATTGTATAAACTGCCTTAATTTTGCTGGACCCCAGGAAGAGTAGCTGCTGCTTTGGCAGCAGCTAATGGGGATCCATAATAAATACAAATGCTGCAGAAATGTTTTGGTACCCTTCCCCCAGATCTGTGCCTCGACACAATCCTGTCTCAGAGTTCTACGGACAATTCCTTCAACCTCAAGGCTTGATTTTTGCTCTGACATGCACTGTAGGACTGTCACAACTTCCTCCGAAGTCGGTCCCTCTCCTTGTTCGGGCGACGTTCGGCGGTCGACGTCACCGGTCTTCTAGCCATTTGCGATCCAACTTTCATTTTCCACTTGTTTTGTCTTTTCTTTCCACACCATTCAGTCTTTTCTTTCCAATTCCATTAATTACATGTTGTGTATTTAACCCTCTATTCCCCCCATGTTCTTGTCCGGAATTGTTTATTGTAAGTGCTTGTGCACGTTATGTCTGGTGTGCGTCGGGTTTTGTACCCATTTATTGATTGTTATGTTTCCTGTGGTTTTTATTTTTAACTGCGCCGTTGGAAACACAGTTTTTGCTCTCCTGCACCTGACTTCTCTGCCGCCAGGACGCACTCGAACTTATGGAGTCAGCAGGAGCAGTTACCCCAGGTACAGGGGTGGAGGAGCGCATCCGGGAGCATGCAGCAATGCTCCACCATCCTGGCACCGCCATGGACCGCATTGTCCAGACAATGGACCGCTGGGAGAGACAGGGAGTTCTCCCAGCGCCTCCACCAGCACAGCCGGTGTGAGGTTGTTGGTGAATGGAAAAATGCGAAGTCAGGCGCAAGACACAGATATGAGTAATAATCCGAATTTACTCAAAATATAAATAATGTTCCAACAAGGAAAAACACAATATTCCAGAGCACAACAGAACGAACCCAAATGACAAACAATAATGCACAAAACAGAGAGGGAAGCCAGAGGGTTAAATAAGGAACATGAATTACTAGAATGGAAACCAGGTGTGTATGAATAAGACAAAACAAAACGAAAATGAAACATGGATCGGTGGTGACTAGAAAGCCGGTGACGTCGACCGCCGAACGCCGCCCGAACAAGGAGAAGGACCAACTTCGGCAGAAGTCGTGACAGTACCCCCCCTTAACGCGCGGCTCCAGCAGCGCGCCGACACCGACCTCGGGGACAACCCGGAGGACGGGGCGCAGGGCGATCCAGATGGAGGCGGTGAAATTCCTGTAGTAATGACGGCTCCAGGATGTCCTCCACCGGCACCCAGCATCTCTCCTTCGGACCGTACCCCTCCCACTCCACGAGGTACTGAAGGCCTCTCGCCCAACGTCTTGAGTCCATGATGGCTCGCACAGTATACGCTGTATACACAGTCCCCTCGATGTCCAGAGGGGGCGGAGGAACCTCCCACACCTCAGACTGCTAGAGCGGACCAGCCACCACCGGCCTGAGGAGAGACACATGGAACGATGGGTTAATACGGTATTCAGGGGGGAGTTGTAACCTATAACAAACCTTGTTCAATCTCCTCAGGACTTTAAATGGCCCCACAAACCAGCTTCTGGCAGGGCAGGCGAAGGGATACGTTTTGGGTCGAGAGCCAGACCCGGTCCCCCGCTGCATACACCGGGGCCTCACTGCGGTGGTGGTCGGCACTCGCCTTCTGCCGCCTGATGGCGCGTTGTAGACGCACATGAGCAGCGTCCCATGTCGCTTCCGAGTGCCGAAACCATTCATCCACCGCAGGAGCCTCTGATGCCACGGTGCCAGGACCGGCTGATAACCTAGCACACACTGAAAAGGTGATAGGTTAGTGGAAGAGTGGCTTACAGACGCCCAACTGGACACTGTGGGGGAGTGGGCTCTGCACGTGACGCCCACTCGATGTCCGCGTCCACCTACCGTACCACCGGTGCCACCAGGCAAGAAGCTGGAATTATGGGAGTGGGATCCGCGGACCGCTCCTCTGTGTCGTACATCGGGGACAGTGCGTCTGCCTTAACCCGTACGGCATGRCGAAATACTCATAGTGCCCAGATGTGGTGCTAAATGCCATCTTCCACTCATCCCCCGCATTGATACGTACCAGGTTGTAAGGGAACACCCCCCTGAAATGGACAAAAATGAATGGGAAGTCATTGGCACCGTACGAAACATAGACACGATGTACAATACCACTCAATTCGGCGTTGTTTCATTCAAAACTGATTGCAAATGCCATATGGCAAATCCCAACTGTAACACTGCAAAAATCCTATGGATGGCGAGTGCGCTTTACCGTAATTTTTCATATTGCAAATGTAACAAAAGTCAAGACCCAAGAGTAAAATTTTGAACATTTGAAATTTTTTTCAAAAACTTATCACCCCCTTAAAAAAGTGCTTTCTGGACCGTTTTTCAAAATTCCTTCAATTTTTATGTCAATTACACATGTATAAGAACTGTAGAACATACTGCTGTCATTTTATTATCATATTTATTAAAATTTTTACTTGTCCATAAGGCATATGTTTTGTACATTTGCAATATGATCTCATAGGAAGTCAAAAGTCAAAAGTCAAATTACAAAAAAATTGAAAAAACTTAACCCCCTTAAAGTGCTTTCTGGACCGTTTTTTGAAATTATTTAGATTTTTATGTCAATTACACATGTATAAGAACTGTATGAACATATTGTCATATTTTATTATCATCATTTTTTTTTTTACTTGTCCATAAGGAATATGTTTTGTCCATTTGCAATATGATTTCATAGGAAGACAAAAGTCGAAAATAATGTTTTTTTTTTAAATGTCCAAAATGACAAGGGGGTGCTCAACCCCTATCGGATGGGGGGTGCTCCCTACCCAACCGTTGACCCCTTGCTCCCCACTAAAGGCATTGTAATCACCAGGTGCACGGCCATTTGCAATATGTTTCAATGGCATTTACATTCACGAATTTGACATGCTCAATAATACTGCAGAAATGCAAAAGTGACTGACCCGATGAACTCGGGATGGCCGGTCAGTGATAGTGGTTCCTCTCCATCGCTCGTTGTGTTGATTTCATCATGTCCATTTGGTGATGTTTTTTCACTGTTGAATCATATTGCAAATGTACAGACATCCATTTTTTAAAACCTCCATGAATCACTCAGGCTGGCCCCCATTGACTTGGGGCCGTAGTATAGTGCTCCCATAGTGGGCATGGACGTCTGAAAGCCCCCTAAAAGCATTTAAAACCGTATTGAAAATCATGCCTGGTAACCCAAAACATGAAACATAGACTAAAATACTGCAGAAATGCAAAATTGACTGGCCTGATGAACTCGGGATGGCCGGGCAGTGATATTGGTTCCTCTCCATCGCTCGTTGGTGTTGATTTCAGAATGTCATTTTGGTGATGGTACCTCACTGTTTAAACATATTGCAAATGTACAAAAGTCAACTAGCAAGTCAGTGTCCATCAGTCAATTAGATATTTTCAGACACCAAACTGATACAAACTGGCACCACACCCACTTTTTCCAACTTTTTCCAACAAGCAGGCCCAAAATTCACAGCACCTTCTATTTAAACCATAATAAAAACAAGTAACACGTAGTTACGTTCTAGCTGCAGGTCCAGTTCTGACATTTATGTGTAGGCCTATGTGAGGCAACCTCGAATCCCAAGTTTCGGCTCGATAGGTCATTCGGTGCCTGAGCAAGACCTTAATTGGTGCTGAAATTCCACTTTTTCCCATGCCTTGCTACGGGGTCCTTGAATGAGCTATCGGACAGAAACGTTGGGGTCCGTCTCTATGGGCCGATCCGGTTTCAATGCACCTAGTCTTGCGACTTTTTTAAATGTCGTCATTTTCGTAATGGTCCAAATGAATTGAAGTTATTGCAAATGTACGAGGCTGTTTCTCGGTCCGAGAACCTTCTAGAGCCACATAACTCAACACGCACTATCGACCTGAGCTCTAGAACAGTTTTCTAAAGTTTCAGAACTTTAGGTCTGACGGTTCTTTAACTTCTTGACGCTAGGGGGCAGATTCTTTTTTTAATAACGTTCCCAAAGTAAACAGACTATTTCTCAGGCCCAGATTGTAGAATATGCATATAATTTACAGATTAGGATAGAAAACACTCCAAAGTTTCCAAAACTGTCAAAATATTGTCTGTGAGTATAACTAAACTGATTTTGCAGGCGAAAACCTGAGGAAATCTAACCCGGAAGTGCTTTTTTATTTTTTTATCTGTGTGTCATTGCCTTTCCCTCTTCCATTTAAAGGGGTATCAACCAGATTCCTTTTCCAATGGCTTCCTCAGGCTGTGACCAGGCTTTAGACATGGATTTTTCAAAACTAGTTAGGTGTCCTTTGATTAGTTCCCCTGCGCGAGAGGGGTAGCTCGACATTTTCTTTCTCTCTTTTATTGAATAGGTTACCGTCCGGTTGAAATATTATCGATTATGTATGTTAAAAACAACCTGAGGATTGATTATAAAAAACATTTGACATTTCGTCAGACTTTTCGTCTGCCTTTCAGGAACGGAACGAGGCTGGGGTTTTCTGAACATAACGCGCAACCCAAATGGCGTTTTTTTGTTATAAAACTAATATTTATCGAACAAAAATAACATTTATTGTGTAACTGGGAGTCTCGTGAGTGCAAACATCCGAAGATTATCAAAGGAAAGCGATTCATTTTATTGCTTTTCTGACTTTCGTGACCATGCTAATTTGGGGTTAGCTGTTCTAGCATTGATTGATACACTGGATTACTTTCGCTGTAAAGCATATTTTCAAAATCTGACACGATGAGTGGATTAACAACAAGCTAAGCTGTGTTTTGGTATATTTCACTTGTGATTCCATGATTATAAATATTTTTTGTCATATTTTTTAATTTGGCGCCCTGCAATTCAGCGGTTGTTTAGGAAAATGATCCCGCTAAAGGGATCTGTGCGAAGAGAGGTTAAAAGTTTGAACAAAGGTAACTATTGCAGGCTCTGTCTGTCTCTACACCCCACACTGTGTCCTTCTGTCCTAGCTGTGTGTGTGAGCTGTGTGTGTGTGTGAGTTTTTCTTGGAAATTTTATGGGAGACATGACTRATTTACAGTTCATGAGGGTTGCCTAATCACACATTTAACGAGCTCACGGGATACAAGCGCCGGCATCTCGTTGAACTCGGCACGGCCTAGAGATAATGGTAATGCCATTGCAGGCTCTGTGTGTCTTTAAGCACCGTACTTTTTCACTCCATCCTTGCTGTGTGTTGTGTGTGTGTGTGTGTGTGTGTGTGTGTGTGTGTGTGTTGTGTGTTGTGTGTGTGTGTGTGTGTGTGGTGTGTGTGTGTTGTGTTGTGTGTGTGTGTGTGTGTGTGTGTGTGTGTGTGTGTGTGTGTGTGTGTGTGTTGTGAGAGAGAGCTTTTCTTGACGTCTGTTGGAGAAATGACTGATTTACAGTTCATGAGGGTTGCCTAATCACATATATGAAGTTTGAAAAGATCTGACCTTTTAACCTTCGAAACAGCCCCTATGACACCATTTTAAGGTACTTCGCCGTTTAGACAGGAAGCTGAAATGAACACATATCCTCCTTGGGTAGCTCTTATGGAATATGAGTTTTAACTTCTCACGAGTCACCAACCCTGATCCGGTAGCACCCCCCCCACCCCCCACTGATTAGCATAGCTAGCATAGCGTCACAAGTAACTTGTAGCATCTAAATATCATTAAATCACAAGTCCAAGACACCAGATGAAAGATACAGGTCTTGTGAATAAAGCCACCATTTCAGATTTTTAAAATGTTTTACAGGGAAGACACAATATGTAATCTATTAGCTAACCACGTTAGCAAAGGAGAGGATTTTTCACTCCCAACAGTTTTTCCCTGCGTCAGTAGCTATCACTAATTCGACTAATAAAAATATATATAGCCACTAACCAAGAAACAAATCATAAGATGACAGTCTGATACATATTTATGGTATTGCATAGTTTTTTTTGAAAATGTGCATTTTCAGGTATAAATCACAGTTCTACATTGCACTGCATTCTGAAAAGGTGGCCGACCCAGCCAGAATAATTACAGAGACCAACGTCATATAACTAATTACTCATTTTAAAACATTTCAGAAAAATACACACAGCGTACAGATATGAAGCCAACATCTGGTGATCCAAAAAACAATATTTTAGATTTATAAAATGTTTTATAACGAAAACAAAATGTAGCGCTAAATTAGCATAGCTATACCAGCAGATTCGGCTGTCGGCGCCACGGCAAGATCACAATGCACAACAGTATGATATAACATCGTAAATTGGGTCTTACTATGGCTGCTCTTTCATCAGAATGTTGATCAAAGTGTCATTGTCAAGATGAGTTGTTGGTTGCGTTCAGAGTCGTTCCTTTCCCACTCCATTTAGCACAGGTACGCGGGAGTGGCACGTATTTCTCAAACGATACTAAAAATCTAACACTGAACACCGCAAAACTCCCTAAAAAATTCAATAATCTGATTAAACTATATTGAAAAAACATACATTACGCATGATCTGGTCACATGTATCAAACAAACTTCGACACGAGAATAATAATGGCCGCACAACACAGAAAAAACGTAGCTCAAATTCCATCCAATCGAGAACCGGAAGTTGTCGGTCATGCCAAAGATTTTGCTCTCATTTCACGTCAGTCCCAAGAAGACAAGA
>NW_019945252.1:90442-99240 GCF_002910315.2 Salvelinus sp. IW2-2015
AATTTTTCCTCTGACGTCCTCTAGACACCCAGAGGAAGGCCAGTGAGTTGTGTTTCGGGTCATAGGAGGCATGACCATATATAGGCAGAGCTTTGAAGCCAGCACAAAACATCTTGATTTTATGTTCTTGGTCATGGAAAGTGCTGTGAAATGACTTCTGAATCACTCAGAGACAAAATTGAAACGGTTTTAGAAACTGGAGATTGTTTTCTTTCCAACGGTATTATTTATATGCATATAGTAAGAGCAATAATTAAAGAAGAGGCAGTTTAATCTGTTGAGCCATTTATGCTAATGCGAAAACAGCACCCCCTGTATTGACAAGAAGTTAAGTCTTTATGTTAAGAACTGGCTTATTTACAGAGGGTTAAATGAGTGTGTGTTATTTCAGAAAATCACAGAATTCTCAGAGCTTCGAAACCCACTTAAAAAATGTTGGTCTGAACACGCTGCAACTGGATCATTTTTGTGAACATCACCAATTGTACAATGTACGATTTCTCTTAAATTACGATCGATAAATGGCTGGTTCTTTTTTTCCTGACACCGTAGGTTTATGTACTTTGACATGAAGCGGTGAAAGCGGTGAAATTAGCGCTCTATTTTCGTTTTTGACCTTTAATCCCCAAAAAATGGCCATAACTCAAAAAGCGTTGAGGCCTCGACGCCATCTTGATCGGGGCCAACTGACCATTATGCCAAACCTAGTTTCGTCTTCGAAATCTTTTCCGTTTAGGAGAAAAGGCCACGTCGTGATTGGTGATGTTTTGTACATTTGCAATATGATTCATTCGCCCTCTGGTGGGAATTACCGGGACAGCGGAAAAAATGACCAAAATTAGAAAATTTTATAAAACGGAAACCGAATGTCCGAGAGACTTCGTTCGATGGCTTCCTGAAAGATCTGGCCCCCGTGCACGGCCCGGCACCGTCCGCAAATTTTACAACCGTTGGAGGATGTCTAGTAAGGGACCGTACATTTGCAATATAGTGTTTCTCACTAACCATACAGCAAATGTCAAAATGTTCCCTTCAGGTATGTAAGCGCTCCTGAGGTCCAATTTTCTGAAGAAGCGCGCCCCGTGCAATGACTCTGTCATACTGGCTATGAGAAGTAGTGGGTAACTGTATTTTACCGTGATCTTATTCAAACCTCGATAGTCAATACACGGGCGCAACCTCCATCCTACTTCTTCACAAAAAAGAAACTCGAGGAGACAGGTGAAATGGAAGGCCGAATGTATCCCTGTCCCAGAGATTTGGTGACATATGTTTCCATAGCCGCCGTCTCCTCCTGTGACAGAGGATACATGTGACTCCTGGGAAGTGCAGCGTCTACCAGGAGAATTATCGCACAATCACCCTGTCGATGGGGTGGTAATTGAGTCGCCTTCTTTTTACAGAAGGCGAGTGCCAAATCGGCATATTCGGGGGGAATGTGCATGGTGGATACCTGGTTTTGACTCTCCACCGTAGTGGCACCTAAGGAAACACCTACACACCTCCCTGAGCACTGACGGGACCATCCCTTGAGAGCCCTCTGTTAGCACAAAATAGTGGGGTCATGAGAGGCCAACGAGGGAAGGCCCAACACAACAGGAAACGCAGGAGAGTCGATCAGAAAGAGACTAATTCTCTCCTCATGACTCTCCTGCGTTATCATACAGAGTGGAGCTGTGACCTCCCTGATTAGCCCTGACACCAAAGGACGACTATCTAAGGCATGTACAGGGAAGGGAACATCAACAGGAACAACAGGGATCCCTAAATTAAGTGCAAAGGTACGGTCAATAAAGTTCCCAGCTGCGCCTGAATCTATTAGCGCCTTATGCTGGGAACGCGGGGAAAACTCAGGAAATGCTATATACAACCACATGTGTGCAACAGGTAGCTCTGGGTGAGGTGTGTGCCTACTCACCTGGGATGATCCACCAGTGCTCCGCCTGCCACCTCGACCCCCTGGGGAACCTCCCCAGCACCGACCAGCAAGGGGTTCTCTGTGGCCACAGGTGGTGCAGGGAACGGTCCCCCCTCCGGCCCCTCTCATAGCAGCACCTCCCAGCTCCATCGGGGTTGGATCAGAGGTGCTGGGGGATGGAACTGACGGACCCCGATCCGGACGTCTGCGGGAGGCCAACAGGTTATTCAGCCGGATGGATAGGTCCACCAGCTGGTCCAGGTTAAGAGGTGTCCCTGCAGGCTAGCTCCCTACGAATGTCCTCGCGTAAACTACACCTGTAGTGGTCGATCAGGGCCCGCTCATTCCATCCCGCGCAGGCAGCCAGAGTTCTAAAGTCCAGAGCGAACTCTTGAGCGCTCCTCATCTCCTGTCTTAAATGGAACAAGCGTTCCCCCGTCGCTCTCCCTTCAGGTAGATGATCGAAAACCGAAATCTTCGTAGTTGTCCAACGTCGGGCCTTCTCTTCCCCAGATGGCGTTGGCCCATACCAGTGCTTTTCCAGTCAGACAAGAGATGAGGGCGCTCACTCTCTCGCGTCCCGAGGGAGCCGGCTGAACAGCTGCCAGGTAGAGCTCCAGCTGGAGTAGGAACCCCTGGCACCCGGCAGCCGTTCCGTCATACGCTCCCGGGAGCGAGAGCCAAATCCCACTGGATCCTGATGAAGGAGGGGTGGACATCAGGGTCGGTTGTTGTGGGAGCTGGGGAGGTGCTGATGAGTTAACCGAAAAACCCCTTCTCTCCCATCGGTCCATGGTTTGCAGCACGCGATCCATGGCTGTCCGAGACTCTGTAACATAGTCGCATGCTGCTGAACCCGCTCCTCCATTGGGAGAGGAGGTCTGGCTGTACCTGCTGACTCCATAACTGGTGCGTTATTCTGTGAGGTTGTTGGTGAATGGAAAAATGCAGAGTCAGGCGCAAGACACAGATATGAGTAATAATCCGAATTTACTCAAAATATAAGTAATGTTCCAACAAGGAAAAACACAATATTCCAGAGCACAACAGAACGAACCCACATGACAAACAATAACGCACAAAACAGAGAGGGAAGCCAGAGGGTTAAATAAGGAACATTAATTACTAGAATGGAAACCAGGTGTGTATGAATAAGACAAAACAAAACGAAAATGAAACATGGATCGGTGGTGACTAGAAAGCCAGTGACGTCGACCGCCGAACGTCGCCCGAACAAGGAGAGGGACCAACTTCGGCAGAAGTCGTGACAGCCGGGGTCTCCACAACGCACCCCTCCTTCTCCTGGTCCCAGTGGGATTTGTCTCTCCCTTCCTCAGAAATATGATGGGACGGTTGCAAACTGCCAGGAGTTCCTCTTGCAGCTGGACTTATACCTGGCAACCGTCCACCCGGCTCCTTTGGGCCGTGAGAGGGTGTCCGCCCTCGTCTCGTGCCTCCCCGGGAAAGCCCTGGAGTGGGACAACGCCGTGTGGAGAGAGGGAGATGCGGCGTGGACCAGTTTGAGGAGTTCACCCACCGTTTACAGGCAGTTTTTGACCACCCGCCCGAGGGTAGAGCGGCGGGTGAACGCCTCTTCCATCTGAGGCAGGGGACGAGGAGCGCCCAGGAGTTCCCCCTGGAGTTTCGGACCCTGGCTGCCGGTGCGGGATGGAACGACAGGGCCCTGATCGATCATTATCGCTACAGTCTGTGTGAGGACGTCCGTCGGGAGTTGGCCTGCAGAGACACCACCCTCACGTTTAACCAGCTGGTGGACCTGTCCATCCGGCTGGATAACCTGCTGGCTACCCATGGACGTTCAGATCGGGGTCTGTTGGTTCCATCCCCTCGCTCCTCCTCTCCGATACCCATGGAGCTGGGAGGGGCGGTGCGCAGGGGGACCGGAGGGGGTTTCCAGCTCGTGCACCATCTGTGGCCGCAGAGGTCACACTGCCGGTCGGTGTCGGGTTGGTTCCTCTGGGTATTGAGGCAGCAGGCAGGGCGCTCTGGCGTCACCCAGGTGAGCCGGCACCATTCTCACCCAGAGCCCTCTGTTGCACATATGTTTGTGTATGTCACTTTTCCTGAGTTTTCCCCGCATTCCCAGCATTCCCACTCGTTGATTCAGGCGCGGCTGGGAATTTTATAGATAGATCGTTCGCCTATAGTTTAGGGATCCTCATTGTTCCCGTGGCTGTGCCCTTTCCCGTTCACGCCTTAGTGTCACGACCTGACCTTAGAGAGCTGTTTAATTTCTCTATTTAGTTAGGTCAGGGTGTGATTTGGGGTGGGCATTCTAGGTTGTTTGTTTCTATGTTTTGACCGGGTATGGTTCTCAATCAGGGACAGCTGTCTATCGTTGTCTCTGATTGTGAATCATACATAGGCAGCCTTTTTTCCTTTTGGTAGTTGTGAGTAGTTGTCGTCGTTTGTGCATGTATAGCCTTACGGAGCTTCGCGGTCGTTTTTGTTGTATTATTGTTTTGTTGGCGACATTTGCAAATAAAGAGAAATGTACACTTACCACGCTGCACCTTGGTCCATTCCATACGACGATCGTGACACTTAGATAGTCGACCATTAGGGTCAGGGTTGATTAGGGAGGCCACCACTCCTCTGGGCATGGTGACGCAGGGGGGTCACAAGGAGAAAATGAGTCTCTTCCTTATTGACTTTTCTGCGTTTCCTGTGGTGCTAGGCCTACCCTGGTTAGTTTGTCATGACCCCACTGTTTCTTGGCCACAGAGGGCTCTCACAGGGTGGTCGCGAGAGTGCTCGGGGAGGTGTTTAGGGGTTTCCGTTGGTGCTACTACGGTGGAAAGTCCAGACCAGGTCTCCACCATGCGTATTCCCCCTGAATATCCCGAATTGACTCTCGCCTTCTCCAAAAAGAAGGTGACTCAATTACCACCCCATCGACGGGGCGATTGCGCGATAAATCTCCTGGTAGACGCTGCACTTCCCAGGAGTAACGTGTATCCCCTCTCACAGGCGGAGACGGAGGCTATGGAAACATATGTCTCCGAATCCCTGCGTCAGGGGTACATTCGGTCCTCCACTTCACCCGCCTCCTCAAGTTTATTTTTTGTGAAGAAGGAGGGAGGTCTGCACCCGTGTATTGACTATCGGGGTCTGAACCAGATCACTGTGAGGTAATGTTACCCGCTACCGCATAGCCACAGCGATTGAGTCAATGCACGGGGCGCGCTTCTTCACCAAACTAGATCTCAGGAGCGCTTACAACCTGGTGCGTATCCGGGAGGGAGACAAGTGGAAGACGGCTTTCTGATATACCTCACTACACGCGCCGAGCATGTGTCCCTGGTGAACAGGGTGCTTGGTCGCCTGTTGGAGCATGACCTGTACGTCAAGGCTGAGAAGTGCTTTGTCTTTCAGCAGTCCGTCTCCTTCCTAGGGTACCGCATTTCCACCTCAGGGGTGGAGATGGAGAGGGACCGCATTTCAGCCGTGCGTAATTGGCCGACTCCCACCACGGTAAAGGAGGTGCAGCGGTTCTTAGGGTTTGCCAACTACTACCGGAGATTTATCCGGGGTTTTGGTCAGGTAGCGGCTCCCATTACCTCACTGCTGAAGGGATGCCCGGTGTGTTTCCAGTGGTCGGCTGAGGCAGATAGAGCCTCAGCCGGAGGGAAACTATGATGTGGGGGACCGGGAGCTGTTGGCTGTCGTCAAGGCTCTGAAGGCGTGGAGACATTGGCTTGAGGGGGCTAAACACTCTTTCCTCATCTGGACTGACCACCGCAATCTGGAGTACATCCGGGCAGCGAGGAAATTGAACCCTCGCCAGGCATGTTTTTCACCCATTTTGTGTTTACCCTTTCCTACAGGCCAGGCTCCCAGAACGTGAAGGCAGACGCATTTTCCCGGCTGTATGACACAGAGGAGCGGACGCGCATACTCGCATACTCCCCGCCTCCTGCCTGGTGGCGCCGGTAGTGTGGGAGCTGGACGCGGACATTGAGCAGGCGTTACGTGCAGAGCCCGCTCCCGTCCAGTGTCCCGCTGGGCATCTGTACATCCCGTCTGCTGTTCGTGACTGGTTGATCTATTGGGCCCACATGTCACCCTCCTCTGGTCATCCTGGGATCGGTCGGACAGTGCGCTGTTTGAGCGGGAGGTACTGGTGGCCTACCTTGGCTAAGGACATGAGGGTTTATGTTTCCTCCTGCTCGGTGTGCGCCCAGTGTAAGAATCCTAGGCACCTGCCCAGAGGGAAGCTACACCCCTTACCCGTTCCACAACGGCCTTGGTCGCACCTGTCGGTGGATTTTCTAACAGATCTTCCCCCCTCACAGGGTAACACCACGATCCTTGTCATGGTGGATCAGTTTTCCAAGTCCTGTCGTCTCCCTACGGCCCTACAGACTGCGGAGGTCTTGTTTACGCACGTCTTCCGGCACTACGGGGTGCCTGAGGATATAGTGTCTGATCAAGGTCCCCAACTCACGTCTAGGGTCTGGAAGGCGTTCATGGAACATCTGGGGGTCTCGATCAGCCTTACTTCAGGGTTTCACCCCGAGAGTAATGAGCAGGTAGAGAGAGTAAACCAGGATGTGGGCAGGTTTCTGCGGTCCTATTGCCAGGACCTGCCAGGGGAGTGGGCGGCGTTCGTGCCCTGGGCCAAGATGGCACAGAACTAGCTTCGCCACTCCTCCACTAACCTCTCTCCCTTCCTGTGCGTACTGGGGTACCAGCCGGTTCTGGCGCCTTGGCATCAGTCAGACCGAGGCTCCTGCGGTGGACGACTGGTTTAGGCGCGCGGAGGAGACATTGGAAGCTTTCCATGTTCACCTTCAGCGGGCCGTGCTGCGCCAAAAGGAGAACGCAGACCGGCCACCGCACCGGGTCTGGCTCTCGACCCAAAACCTGCCCCTCCGCCTAACCTGCCGGAAGCTGGGTCCGCGGTTTGTGGGGCCATTTAAGGTCCTAAGGAGAGTGAACGAGGTTTGTTATAGGTTACAGCTTCCCCCTGATTACCGTATTAGCCGGTCGTTCCATCTGTCTCTCCTCACGCCGGTGGTGGCTGGCCCGCTCCAGGAGTCTGAGGTGCGGGAGGTTCCTCCGCCCCCTCTGGACATCGAGGGGGCCCCGGCGTACTCCGTTCGCTCCATACTGGATTCGAGGCGTCGGGCGAGGGGCCTTCAGTATCTCGTGGAGTAGGAGGGGTACAGTCCGGAGGAAAGGTGCTGGGTTGGACCCTTTAATGCTGCAGGAGTTCCACCGTCTTCATCCGGATCGCCCTGCGCCTCGCCCTCCGGGTCGTACTTGAGGCCGGTGTTGACGCACAGCTGGAGCCGCACGTCAAGAGGGGGTACTGTCACGACTTCCTCCGAAGTCGGTCCCTCTCCTTGTTCGGGCGACGTTCAGCGGTCGACGTCACCGGTCTTCTAGCCATCGCCGATCCACCTTTCATTTTCCATTTGTTTTGTCTTGTCTTTCCACACACCTGGTTCCAATTCCATTCATTACATGTTGTGTATTTAACCCTCTGTTCCCCCCCATGTCCTTGTCCGGAATTGTTTATTTTAAGTGCTTGTGCACGTTATGTCTGGTGTGCGTCGGGTTTTGTACCCATTTATTGATTGTTATGTTTTCCTGTGGTTTTTATTATTAAACTGCGCCGTTGGAAACACAGTTTTTGCTCTGCTGCGCCTGACTTCTCTGCCGCCAGTATGCACTCCTTACAACATGAGATACATGAGATATATTATCATTGTTTTATTTTTTATGTTATCACTCAAGTTAAAGCTAGGTGGATAGAGGGAGGTAAAGTAGGCTTAAAGCAACCTTGGTATGTCTTCTTTTTTTTTCATGCCCTCAGCTGTAGCTGGTTGGATCCTCTTCTTCAATGTCCAGTAGAAGATTATTGAAGCACCCATTCTCTGCTCTTCCATAATATCTATTAAGATTAGTGCACTTAACTTCTTGCAACTATAGGGGGTGCTGTTCCGCATTAGCATATTTGTGTCTCCAAATTAAACTGCCTCGTGCTAAATTCTTGATCGTACAATATGCATATTATTGTTATTATTGGATAGAAAACACCTTCTAGTTTCTATAGAAGTTGGAATTTTGTCTCTGAGTGGTACAGAACAATTTCTACAGCACTTTTCATGACAGGGTTCAGATTTCAGAAATTTTTACCTCTGAGCACATTTCAGTTTTTTAAAATGTTTTTACAGGGAAGACAAATATATGTAATCTATTAGGCTCAACACGTAGAAAATACACTATTCTAACCATACAGTTTCTTACTCCTTCAGGTGCTATCACATTCGGCTCAATAAGATACTTGATAATCCATAACAAGAAAAACCTCTTCAGATGAAGTCTGATAACATATTCTGTATAGGATAGTTTTTGGTTAGAAAAAAAGTGCATATTCAGGTAGAAATCACAGTTTTACAATTGCACCACACATCACAAATCGACTAGAATTACTAGATAGAGAACGTGTATGACCAATTTACTCATCATAAACATTTCATAAAAATAGCAAAAGCATAGCAATGGAAAGACCCAGTTCTTGTGATTTCAGACCATATTTCAGATTTTCTAAGCGTTTTTTTCAGCGAAAACACAATAAATCGATAAGTTAGCATACCACATGTGCAAACGTTAACAGAGCATCGTTCCAGCCAAAGAGCGCTATAACGTAATCACCGCCAAAATATATTAATTTTTTCACTAACCTTTCTAAGAATTCTTCGATGACACTCCTGTAACATCATTTTACAATATACATATACAGTTTGTTCGAAAAGGTGCATATTTAGCCATACAAAACCGTGGTTACACAATAAAAATACTAGGAAATCAAGCCTCAATATGTCTGACGTCATCTATCAGAGTGATCTAG
>NW_019945252.1:99265-107440 GCF_002910315.2 Salvelinus sp. IW2-2015
ATATATTTCAGGTAGAAATCACAGTTTTCAATTGCACCCACCATCCACAAATCGACTAGAATTACTAGATAGAGCAACGTGTATGACCAATTTACTCATCATAAAACATTTCATAAAAATAGACAAAGCATAGCAATGGAAAGACCCAGTTCTTGTGATTTCAGACCATATTTCAGATTTTCTAAGCGTTTTTTTCAGCGAAAACACAATAAATCGATAATTAGCATACCACATGTGCAAACGTTACCAGAGCATCGATTCCAGCCAAAGAGCGCTCATATAACGTAATCACCGCCAAAATATTAATTTTTTCACTAACCTTCTCAGAATTCTTCGATGACACTCCTGTAACATCATTTTACAATATACATATACAGTTTGTTCGAAAAGGTGCATATTTAGCCATACAAACCGTGGTTACACAATAAAAATACTAGGAAATCAAGCCTCAATATGTCTGACGTCATCTATCAGAGTGATCTATTTAATTGAAAGCTAATCATGATACTTGACTAAAAAAAACAGGGTTGACAGCAATCGAAAGACAAATTAGTTCTTAATGCAACCGCTGATTTACATTTTTTTAAATTTATCCTTACTTTTCAATACAGGGTTGGCCAAGTGAAGCTATACCAAACAAAATTGCGAAATATGCGTTTAAAAATATTTCGACAGAAACACGATTTATCATATTAAATATTGCTTACTTTGAGCTGTTCTTCCATCAGATTCTTGGGCAATGTATCCTTTCTTATGTTATAAACGTCTTTTGGCGATAGATGTCCTCTGTTCCTTCGAAAATGTCCACCACCAAACCGCACCGACATCGCTAAAACGTCGTCTCCACTTTCGACGTGCACAACAAACGAATACTATGCACTAACGATTATCAGCTATAACGAACGGTTCAAATTAACTACATTATGATGTTTTTAACAACTATAATCGACTGAAAACATGACCGGAGAAATATTGCTGGTTAGAAAACGATTTGGAACGAGGCAGGTCCGATGTCCTTCACGCTTCAGGCGCATGATGAGAAAGGGGGGTCTCTGTACATTTTTGGTCTTTTATAATGGCTGTGAATGTCCCATCGATTTCATTGAAAACGTGATGACGTACAGACACGCAGAGGAAGACGTAGGCAGTGTCGGTTTCTTCATAGCATTCACTGTCGCCTTAAAAACAGACCCCAGAAATGGTGGCTTTATTCACAAGATCTGTATCTTTCATCTGGTGTCTTGGACTTGTGATTTAATGATATTTAGATGCTACTATCTACTTGTGAAGCTATGCTAGGTATGCTAATCAGTGTGTGGGGGGGTGGGGGGTGCTCCCGGACCCGGGGTAGAGGCTCGTTAGAGGTTAATGCACACTTGTTCTGCACACTTAACATAGTTAATCTCAACCCATTGCTTGTTGATTTTAACTGTCATTGAACATTACATATGTCATAATTAATGTGATATGCTATAGAATTTAGAACCAGGAACAGATATAGCCCTTGGTTCTCTCCAGACCTGACTGCCCTTGACCAGCACAAGAACATCCTGTGGCATTCTGCATTAGCATCGAATAGCCCCCGTGATATGCAACTTTTCAGGGAAGTTAGTAACAAATACACACAGGCAGTTAAGAAAGCTAAGGCCAGCTTTTTGAAGCAGAAATCTGCATCCTGTAGCACAAACTCAAAAGGTTCTGGGAAACTGTAAAGTCCATGGAGAATAAGAGCACCTCCTCCCAGCTGCCCACTGCACTGTTGCTAGGAAACACAGTCACCACCGATAAATCCACTATAATTGAGAATTTTTATTACCAACCATTTCGAATCCCACCGTACCTTCTCCGCTATGCAATCTGGTTTCAGTGCTGGTCATGGGTGCACCTCAGCCACGCTCAAGGTCCTAAACGATATCATAACCGCCATCGATAAGAGACGGTGTGCATCGATAAGAGACGGTGAACCCTGTGCAGCCGTATTCATGAACCTGGCTAAGGCTATGGCTAAGGCTATGATTCTTTAATCCACCTCTATGCAGACGACACTATTCTGTATACCTCTGGCCCTTCTTTGGACACTGTGTTAATTACAGCTGCATGGCTAATGTTTTTATTTGGTGTACAAACACTTTTTCATATCAATATTGTACATACATGTGATTGTATAAGTTTTGTATATTTTGGTTTGGCCCATCGCGGGTTATCTGAATTTCCATACCCCCTTATTGTTCGCTTTTGCCCGACCTTCGGCTAGCAAGGTATGTTGTCCTTGGCTCCGAAATTGTTTAATATAAAACCGTCATAATGTTACACAATGTACTGTTTTGCAACCATAAGTTTGTTACAATGTGGATAATATAAAGATTTATGTTCACAAATTTTACAAAGCTCGCTAACTTGGGTATCTATTGTAACTTGTGAGTACTTGGGACAGTGTTTGAGTGAGTGTCCATGTGCTCGCGCAGGTGCCTGAGAGCTGTGACTGCGCCAAGCGTTAACATAATGTGTGTTCTCTCGTGTGCAGGTATGTCTTTTATTTTGTCCGAATTATGTTCTGTATAATTTTACTTGTATTGTATGGTGTGCTGTTGTGCATCGAATGTGTGCACGCAGCACCTGTTATTTCCTTTTGGCGCTCTTTGCCTGACCTTCGGCTAGCAAGGTGCCTGAGAGCTGTGACTGCGCCAAGGGTTAACATAATGTGTGTTGTCTCTTCGTGTGCAGGGCAAATAAAAAGATTTCAACTAGCAGACTTTGCCTGACCTTCGGCTAGCAAGGTGCCTGAGAGCTGTGACTGCGCCAAGGGTTAACATAATGTGTGTTGTCTCTTCGTGTGCAGGGCAAATAAAAAGATTTCAACTAGCAGACCGTCAGTTGTGGCAGCGTCCCAATTAAAAGTACACAATGCAGAATGAACCACGCTACACATGGCCACGCAGTCGTGGGTGAACAGGGAGTACAGGAGAGGGCTCAGAACGCACCCTTGTGGGGCCCCAGTGTTGAGGATCAGCGGGGTGGAGATGTTGTTACCTACCCTCACCACCTGGGGGCGGCCCGTCAGGAAGTCCAGTACCCAGTTTTCACAGGGCGGGGTCGAGACCCAGGGTCTCGAGCTTGATGACGAGTTTGGAGGGTACTATGGTTGTTAAAACTTCTTGTCAATAGGGGGGGGCCATTTCGACTTCGTAAAAAATTCGTTCCCAAATTAAACTGCCTCGTACTCAATCTTGCTCGTACAATATGCATATTATTATTACTATTGGATAGAGAAACCACTCTCTAGTTTCTAAAAACCGTTTGAATTATATTCTGTGAGTAAAACAGAACTCGAGTTGGAGAAATCTTCCTGTCAGGAAGTGAGAAATCTGAAATCGGAACTCTGTTCCTGGGTCAGCTAATTAATTTGCAATTATTCTATTGGTCGACAAGCACTGCATACGATTTCCTAGATGTCAGCAAGCGTTGAGAATTGGAATGGTGTTGTAGGTAGATCTGAGGCCGTATAAATGGGCTTGGCACGAGGGGTGCACCCTTTTCAACGTTCGTCATGGCGCAAAGCAGACCTCAGGATGGCATTCTGAAAAGCTCACGTTATCGGCGTTAGATATATCCGGCTCTGATTTTTTTCGATATAGGTGTTAGAGACATCATAACGTAGTTATTTTAAACCGAGTTATATCAGTTTATATGAGTATATGGCGATTTTCTGATTTTCTTTGTCCTGCGTTTTGAAGAGTTGGGCATGTCTGGGCCACATAGCTAATGTTTTGCTGCTAATTACACGGTTGAAGACGACATTCTACAGCCGAGCAACGATTATTATGGACAAAGGACAACTTGCCCAAGATTCTGATGGAAGCTCAACAAATAGTAAGAAGTCTTTATGCTGTTATTCGTATTTATGTTGAAAAATGTTAAAACAATATTCCGCCATTAATTTCGCACGGTCTCGCTGTAACGCACGCTGTATGTCGTAGTAACGTTAATTTAAAAAATCTAACACAGCGGTTGGATTTAAGAACTAATGTATCTTTCATTTGCTGTCCAACTGTATTTTTTAGTCAAGTTTATGATTAGTTATTGATTAGATTAGTGCCTCTCCAAGATGGCGCCGGACAGATTGCTTGAAGTTTGGCTACTATTCACATTGTATAACCACGATTTGTGCCGCTTACATATGCACATTTTCGAACAAACCCTATATGCATTGTGTAATATGATGTTACAGGACTGTCATCTGATGAAGTTTATGAAGGTCAGTCAAAAATTATATATTTTTTGCTGGTTTGTTACGATCGCTAACCTTTGCTGCTGGTAAATGGCTTGTGTTTCTGGCTATTGTGGTAAGCTAATATAATTGCTATATTGTGTTTCGCTGTAAAAACTTAAAAAATCTGAAATATTGGCTGGATTCACAAGATGTTTGTCTTTCATTTGCTGTACACCATATTTTTTCAGAAACGTTTTATGATGAGTATTTAGGTATTTGACGTTGGTCTCTGTAATTATTCTGGCTGCTTCGGCGCTATTTCAGATTGCAGCTGCAATGTAGAACTGTGATTTATACCTGAAATATGCACATTTTTCTAACAAAACATATGCTATAACATAAATCTTGTTATCAGACTGACATTGATGAAGTTGTTTCTTGGTTAGTGACTATTTATATCTTTATTTGGTCGAATTTGTGATAGCTACCTATGCAAGGAAAAATGGTGGAAAAAAAAGTTGTGTCTTTTGCTATGGTGGTTAGCTAATAGAAATACATATTGTGTCTTCCCTGTAAAACATTTTAAAAATCAGAAATTATGGCTGGATTCACAAGATGTGTATCTTTCATTTGGTGTCTTGGACTTGTGATTTCATGAACATTTTATTATATGATATCCCTGTGGCTTTAGGCTAGGCTATGCTAGTCAGCTTTCTTGATGGGGGGGTCCCGGATCCGGGTTTGTGACTCGTCAGAGGTTAAATACTGAGCCCGAGTCGATGAACAGCATTCTCACATAGGTATTCATCTTGTCCAGATGGGTTGGGGCAGTGTGCAGTGTGGTTGCGATTGCGTCATCTGTGGACCTATTTGGGCGGTAAGCAAATTGGAGTGGGTCTAGGGTGTCAGGTAGGGTGGAGGTAATATGGTCCTTGACTAGTCTCTCAAAGCACTTCATGATGACGGAAGTGAGTGCTACGGGGCGGTAGTCGTTTAGCTCAGTTACCTTAGCTTTCTTGGGAACAGGAACAATAGTGGCCCTCTTGAAGCATGTGGGAACAGCAGACTGGGATAAGGATTGATTGAATATGACCGTAAACACACCAGCCAGCTGGTTTGCGCATGCTCTGAGGAGCGCGCTGGGATGCCGTCTGGGCCTGCAGCCTTGCGAGGGTTAACATGTTTAAATGTTTTACTCAGCTTCGGTCAAGTGACGGAGAGTCCGCAGGTTTTGGTAGCGGGCCGTGTCAGTGGCACTGTATTGTCCTCAAAGCGGGCAAAAAAGTTATTTAGTCTGTCTGGGAGCAAGACATCCTGGTCCGCAACGGGGCTGGTTTTCTTTTTGTAATCCGTGATTGACTGTAGACCCTGCCACATACCTCTTGTGTCTGAGTCGTTGAATTGCTACTCTACTTTGTCTCTATACTGGCGCTTAGCTTGTTTGATTGCCTTGCGGAGGGAATAGCTACACTGTTTGTATTCGGTCATGTTTCCGGTCACCTCGCCCTAGTTAAAAGCAGTGGTTCGCACATACAACAACACAGAGTTACACATGGAATAAACAAACATACAGTCAATAATACAGTAGAAAAAGAAAACAAAAAGTCTATATACAGTGAGTGCAAATGAGGTAAGATAAGGGACTTAAGGCAATAAATAGGCCATGGTGGCGAAGTAATTACAATATAGTAATTAAACACTGGAATGGTAGATGTGCAGAAGATGAATGTGCAAGTAAAGATACTGGGGTGCAAAGGAGCAAGATAAATATTTAAATAAATACAGTATGGGGATGAGGTTGTTTACAGATTGGCTATGTACAAGTGCAGTGATCTGTGAGCTGCTTTGACAGCTGGTGCTTAAAGCTAGTGAGGGTGATATGAGTCTCCAGCTTCAGTGATTTTTGCAGTTCTTTCCAGTCATTGGCAGCAGAGAACTGGAAGGAGAGGCGGCCAAAGGAAGAATTGGCTTTGGAGGTGACCAGTGAGATATACCTGCTGGAGTGCGTGCTACGAGTGTGTGCTGCTATGGTGACCAGTGAGCTGAGATAAGGCGGGGCTTTACCTAGCAGAGACTTGTAGATGACCTGGAGCCAGTGGATTTGGCGACGAGAGTGATGCGAGGGCCAGCCAACGAGAGCACACAGGTCACAGTGGTGGATGGTATATGGGGCTTTGGTGACAAAACAGATGGCACTGTGATGTAGGGCATTGGAAGCTATTTTGTAGATGACATCGCCGAAGTCGAGGATCGGTAGGATAGTTAGTTTTACTAGGGTAAGTTTTGCGGCGTGAGTGAAGGATGCTTTGTTGCGAAATAGGAAGCCAATTCTAGATTTGATTTTGGATTGGAGATGTTTGATATGAGTCTGGAAGGAGAGTTTACAGTCTAGCCAGACACCTCGGGTATTTGTAGTTGTCCACATATTCTAGGTCAGAACCGTCCAGAGTAGTGATGCTAGTTGGGCGGGCGGTGCGGGCAGCAAACGGTTGAAAGCATGCATTGGTTTTACTAGCGTTTAAGAGCAGTTGGAGGTCACGGAAGGAGTGTTGTATGGCATTGAAGCTCGTCTGGAGGTTAGTTAACCTTTCACGAGTATCAACCCCGGATCCGGGAGCACCCCCCACCCCCCACACACTGATTAGCATAGCTAGCATAGCTTCAGAAGTAGATAGTAGCATCTAAATATCATTAAATCACAAGTCCAAGACACCAGATGAAAGATACAGATCTTGTGAATAAAGCCTCAAGTCGTTAATAGTTGTTAAAAACTCATATGTTACGTTAATTTGAGCGTTTTAATTATCAATTTATATCGTTTAGTGCATTTTTGAGGATTTTCTTTTGTTGTGGCGTTCTGAAAGTTTGGAACACCACGTTTTAGGGAGTCGGGTCGTTGGTGGTGGACATTTCGAAGGACAGAGGACATCTATCGACAAAGACGTTTAATAACATAGAAGGACATTGCCAAGAATATGATGGAAAGAACAGCTCAAAGTAAGCCAATATTTAATAATGTAAACCGTGTTTCTGTCGAAATATTTTAAACGCATAATTTCGCCCTTTTGTTTGGTATAGCTTACACTTGGCCAACCCTGTATTGGAAATAGTAAGGATAATTTTAAAAATCGTAATCCGGCGGTTGGCATTACAGAACTAATTTGTCTTTCGATTGCTGTCAACCTGTATTTTTTTAGTCAAGTATATGAATTAGCTTTCATTAAACTAGATCACTCTGAAATAGAAATGACGTCAGACATATTGAGGCTGGTGATTTCCTAGTTATTTTTTATTGTGTAACCAACCGGTTTTGGGTATGGCTAAATAGCACTTTTCGGAACAAACTGTATACTGTATATTGTAAAAATGCGTTTTATGTTTACAGGAGTGTCATCGGAAGAAATTCTGAGAAGGTTAGTGAAAAAAATTAAATATATTTTTGGGTGATTACGTTATTAGCGCTCTTTGGCTGGAATCGATGCTCCTGGTACGTTTGTTCATGTGGGTATGCTAACTTATCGATTTATTGTGTTTTCGCTGAAAAACGCCTTAGAAAATCTGAAATATGGTCTGAAATCACAAAAACTGGGTCCTTTCCATTGCTATGCTTTTGTCTATTTTTAATGAAAATGCTTTTATGACTGAGTAAATTGGTCATACACGTTGCTCTATTAGTAATTCTAGTCGATTTTGTGAATGGTCGGTGCAATTGTAAACTGTGATTTCTACCTGAAATATGCACTTTTTTCTAACAAAAACCTATCCTATACATAAATATGTTATCAGACTGTCATCTGATGAAGGTTTTTATTGGTTAGTGGCTATAATATCTTATTTGGCCGAATTGTGATAGCTACTGATGGAGTAAAAATGGTGGAGTAAAAAAAGTGGTGTCTTTCTAAACGTGTTAGCTAATAGATTTACATATTTGTCTCCCTGTAACATATTTTAAAAAACAGAAATGT
>NW_019945253.1:0-13193 GCF_002910315.2 Salvelinus sp. IW2-2015
GCAACATGTATAAACAAGCAAGATCTTCAACAACCAAGATCTTCAAAAATGAAGCTCTTAAAATAACCAAGATCTTAAAAGAACCAAGATAATCCGTTTTAGGAACAAATCTAAACCTCATCAAGTTACTCCATAACACATTAAGCTCCATCACTTTGTCATTAGGCACGACTAGAATGTACGGATGATGCCACAGTATGTGTTGATATGCTTCTTAACATTGCATTTACTAACGATGTTGATGATACATTTACTAATGATGACGTTGATATAATCTATTTTTAACTAATATGGCCGCCCAAAGTTTGGTCCCCTTTCAACCAGCGAATGTACTGATGGAACACAGCTAATGGAAATACAATAGCATTTATATATCATYTATACAAGGATTTCCAAGACACTTTGTTTGTAAAAAGAGAAGTAGTATGAGCTTCTTCAGTCACATGCTACCCTCTTGACCACTTTCTGACTGCATCTGGTCTCGCAAGGCATTTTGACATGAGTTTTTCTCCTTTTTTTGTTGTATAAGGATTTAAAGACACTTTGTTTGTGAACAACTTTAATAGTCACATGCTGCTATTGCTACTACTGTCTGCATGTTGACTCTCTTCTTCCTGAAACAGAACTGTTCATGTACTGTACTGTAATAGATATACATGATTTATATTTTTCAGMCATTTTGTTTTTTATTCTTTCTATAGGAATTGCATGATACTTTGTGAAAGGAAAGTTATGTGAGCTTTTATAGTCACATGCCACTGACTATGGCCTGTCTGTTGACTGGCATGACACCAGGCAGAGACCAACCTGTTTTACCGTTGTTTTTTATTATTGTCATTTTTGTTGTTGTATTTTTTACCCCCTTTTTCTCCCCAATTTGGCGATTATAATCTTGTCTCCTTGCTGCAACTCCCCGACGGGCTCGGGAGAGGCGAAGGTCGAGTCCATGCATCCTCTGAAACATGACCCGCCAAGCCGTGCTTCTTAACATCCGCCACGCTCGTTAACACCCGCTCGCACCAATGTGTCGGAGGAAACACTGTTCTACTGAGGACCGAAGTCAGCCTGCAGGCGCCCGGCCCGCCACAAGGAGTCGCTAGAGCGCGATGAGTCAATTAAAGCGAACCCCAGGCTGTAGTGATGTTGCAACACTGCGATGCAGTGCCTTAGACCGCTGCGCCACTCAGGAAGCCATTTACCGTCATGTTTAAATCAAAACAAAGCTGGACTATATTTTTGTTGGGAGTCAGTCGGCTTGGAACAACGACTTGTAGTTCTAATCCTAATGTAATTTGTTCACAGTCACTTTTTTTAAACAATGCAACTCCACACACATTGTTGTTGTATTTTAGTTAGTCAATATTTACCAATTATGCTTCATTGATGAAAGACTGCAAAAAAAAAATATTCTGAAACATCATATGGTTTCTGGTCTCAGGATTCTTCACGAGGACTATGAACTGATCATGTAGTCTATTGTACACTTTTAAAACAGAATCAACAAATGCCATAGTAGCAATTTCTTGAAAACACCATTTGGAAATATTGATGTTTGATTGAAACTCAAGACGATTAACATCAGAGGAGATATTCAAAACCCTAATCAACTTTAGATGTGTCCCTTAACATTAAGCTCACTGATGTTAATTTCCTCAAGGTACATTATATAGAGCTAGATCATGCAATAMAATACATGCTAAATGCTTGGAAACAGACAGATGTGTGTACATACATAACTATATCTTCTAAAGCATCAGATAGAAGTATTCTACCCGCGGAGTTTGGTTACTTTGTACTCGACAGAAAGACAAGGGGTTCTTCTTCTGGAACCTTCCCGGGAACCTTCACGTTAGTTAGAGAAGGAGGGAGGGSCCTAAATCTGAAGCTCCGCCCCATGCACCCTGGTTCACGACCACTTGTTCTTTCTCAATCCAAATGGGCTTCTTCAGGTCAGAGTGGTGATTTCTGGATGGGCGTAGATCCCTGTAGCTGCCAGGATGTCTGTACAGCTCTCTGTAACAGAGAAACAAACATGAGACACAGAACAGTCAAACCAATGTTCTCTGTATGTATACGTGGTATGACAATGATGGAAGAGTTGTGGGCTGTGGGATGATATAACGTTCATTCAATATTGGGTCTTTTGAGACAAATATCCTATATTCTATAGGGCCAGAAATCCTTAGCGAAAAGGCATGAATACATACAAGTTACTTGGATTCACGAGGACTAGACTACACACTGACTATAATTTAGCCAGTGGAGGCTGCTGAGGGGAGGACGGCTCATAATAAGGTCTGGAATGGATTTTCAATGGAAATGGTATAAAACACATCAAACACGTGGTTTCCATGTAGTTGATAACCATTTCCATTGACTCCATTACAGACCTTATTATGAGCCATTGACTCATAATTCCATTATTATGAGCCGTCCTCCCCTCAGCGCCTCCACTGAATTTAGCCATATATTGAAAGGAAGCCCTCAGGCCAATTCAAGCGTTACTGTCTGCAGATCATAACCTGGACCAGAGAGAGAGAGAGAGAGAGAGTCCAGTGGAAGAAGAAGCCTCAGGCTATGATGGTCTCGACCATCCTATTTGGTGACTATAAAGATGAACAGTCAGAGTCTGTGAACGATAAAGCACATCCTAAGTTCCTATGGATTGGTTTAAGGGGGAAAGCACATCCTAAGTTCCTATGGATTGGTTTAAGGGGAAAAGCACATCCTAAGTTCCTATGGATTGGTTTAAGGGGGAAAGCACATCCTAAGTTCCTATGGATTGGTTTAAGGGGAAAAGCACATGGATCTCTGTGGCTAAAAAGGTATATCATCGTCCGCCATAAAGCCATTCTCTGAGGTAACAACACATTGTAATATGTCAACAAAACATTCTTTGTGGCTGATGCTATCGCTTCCTGTCAACAGCTTAGTGGCAGTTGAATGGTCTGTCACATCATTCGAGAGTCATGTCATGGACATGAGGAAATTAGCAGGTGGTTGTCAGATCTTTGAGCCAATGAGGTTTTAATGGGGTTGGAGGAATTCATTCATTAATGATACGTACCAATTTATTCTTGAAGAATATTATTTATAAATGCCTCATGAGCTCAGTTCAGCTGTTGTACCCCATCAGAACCCAAAATATAAGCTTGTTTTACTCCAACGTTTGTAAAACAATATAAATGTAAACCAAACAAAGTATAGCCTCATAACGTGTTATAACATAATTTGATACAGGCATGGTCATCCTGTATAGCCTCAAACTGGGGTTAAAATACTTTATAATGTTATACATGATGTCATCCTGTAGCCTCATATATCATGGTAAATACTATAATGTGTATTCATTGGTGATGTTCATCCTTGATATAGTCCTCCATCACATGTTAAAAACTTATAATGTTGATATCATGGATGGTCATTCCTGTATAGACTTCATAACATTGGTTAAAACTATTAATTAATATCAGGATGTGCAGTCCTGTATTAGCCTCATAAAACATGTAAAATACTATAAGTTGATATCATGGGATGTCAGTCCTGTACACCTCAAACTGGTTAAACTATAATGTTGATATCATGGATGGTCAGTCCTGTATAGCCTCATAAACATGCGTTAAAACTATAATGTTATATATCATGGATGGTCATCCTGTATAGACCTCATAACATGGTTAAAACTATATGTTGATATCAGGATGGTTCAGTCCTGTTATAGCCTCATACATGGTTTAAAACTATAATGTTATTATATCGTGGATGTCAGTCCTTATAGCCCATAACATGGTTAAAACTATAATGTTGATATCATGGAATGGTCTCATCCTGTATAACCTCATAACATGGTTAAAACTTATAATGTTGATATCATGGATGTCTTAGTCCTGGTATACCTCATAACATGGTTTAAAAAACTATAATTTTGATATCATGATGGTCAGCCTGTTATAACCTCATTACATGGTTAAAACATTAAGTTGAATCATGTATTCATCCTGTATAACCCTCATACCATGTTAAAACTTATAATGGTTTATATTTCAGGTAATGTCATTCCGTTTATAGCCTACATAACCATGTGTTAAAACTATTAATTTCATCATGATGTCATCCTGTATAACCTCTAACATGGTAAAACTATTTAATTTGATACTTATGATGTCATCCCTTGCATCCCAAGCTCTGTTTATTAAACTGTATCGGTATTCTCCAGTCCATCCTCAGCTTTTAACCAAACAGAGGAATTACTGCTTTGTATGTTTCAATTAAAGGGATTCTAGCTTTAATGATATTAAGAATAATTGATAGGATTTATATATAGCGCTTTTCCGGATGCTTAGAGCATTTGCCAAATGTTTTGAAGTGTTTGATATTATATTGGGGACATTTGATTTCAGTGTTTCAGTGGTGCCTAAAGAGCAAGAGGTACTTTGCCAGTCTTAATATCCATCTAGACGTTGTTCTTCTGCCCTTGTGTTTCTCTCTGACATTTAACAGCTTCCTGACATAATGCCCCCTCCCCTGACATATTACCCAGACCCTGTTCCCTGTCTGCTTGATACAGACATAAGAGGCATTAGCCTGGCTCTTTACACTACGGCCATAACGCAACCCTGAGAGCRGAGCAGACAAGACCTGGGTTCAAATACTGAATACTTTGAAATCTTTCAAATTCGTTGAGCGTTTGCTTTAAGCCTGCCAGGAATCCCAGATGTGCGGAGATTAGGGACCCCTCTATTGGCTTCACTTCGCCAGGCAAACTCAATCAAGCCGAAAGCTTAATTATTTTTGAATTATTTTGAATAGTATTTGAACCCAGGTTTTGTGAGCAAGAAGCGGTTAGGGAGCGTTCAGTTGTAAAACTGATACATTCACATAGACAGCCACTTCTGTATAATACATGTGACTATTTTGGTAGCAGACAGTGAATTCTGATCTAATGAATTGATTTATAATAGTATTGTAATGCTGCAGGGCATATCCCAGACCTCCGAGCTGGATCCCAAATTGCCCCCCATTGCCTGGAGCCCCTGTCTCCCTGCAGCTAATGTACACTAAAATGTGAAAGCACATGTCTGATATTCCCCTTTAATAGGCTGGGATGTCATTACTCTCATACTCACCAGATACAGAGTTGAGGTATTGAATTACCGCTCTCCTTCTAGCCTCTCCGCCTCTTGCTTTCTTTTTCTCTCTCTCTCGCTCCTCTCGTCTCTCCTCCTCCTTTCTGTCTCTTCCCCTGTCTCTCTCTCTTGCTCTCTCCGTCCTCTCTCTCTCCTCTCCTTTTCGGCCTCTCCCTCTTCTTTCTCCTTCTCCGTCTCGCCTCCCTTCCCTCTCTCTCGCTCTTTTCTCCGTCTCTCTCTTCTCTTTCCTCGTCTCTCTCCTCTCCTTCTCTCTCTCTCTCGCTCTTCTCCGTCTCTCTCTCTCTCGTCCTATCTCCTCTCTCTCTCCTTCTCCTGTCTCTCTCTCTCTCTCTGTCCCTCTCGCTCTCTTCCTCTCTCTTCTCTCTCTTCCCTCTGAATTTTGTTAGGAGCAAAGATTGTTTCAGTGGCTCCTGGCTTTACTTCAGCTTTCCTGTGCGTCTCTCGGGAGACAAAGACGAGCAAATCCATCAACGCACCACTTTCATGCTTGTAGTTGACAACCACAAGCCGCCATTACTTATGGAACGTTTACTACTGCTATTGTTCTCTAGTTTTTAACTGGAACAATGAGTTAGATCATGCCACCTTATTGCGTATTTTAACCAAGTAAGTTATTGAGAAACATTCTCTATTCCTATAATTAGCTGACAAACCTCTGCCACCTTAAATAGGGCCATCCAGAGCAGTTTTGTTCATTAGCCACCAAATGGCAGAAAACAGTCTAAAACAGTAAGGGACTAAAGGGACTAAACATTTCTGCTGAGTGATGACCTAATGCGCACACCCCCAGAGCCGGCATAAGAAACGTAAGCCCCCGGCCTGTAATGCCAAAAATAGTATCCCCCTGCCAAATATATATTCCCCCTGCCAATAGTGTCCCCCCCTGCCAAATAGTGTCCCCCCTGCCAAATAGTGTCCCCCTGCAAATAGTCCCCCCCTCCAAATAGTCCCCCCTGCCAAATAGTGTCCCCCTGCCAAATAGGTGTCCCCCTGCCAATATAGTGTCCCCCCGCTGCCAAATAGTGTCAGTATCCCCCTGCAAATAGTGTCCCCCTGCCAAATAGTGCCCCCCTGCCAAATAGTGTCCCCCCCTGCCAAATAGTCCCCCGCCAAAGTCCCCCCTGCCAAATAGTGTCCCCCCGCCAAATTATGTCCCCCCTGCATAGTCCCCCCCTGCGTCACAATGGATTTGAGAAGCTACTAGCGTTCGTTGCTAGGGCCTTCTAGAACATGCCCAAATTCTGCCTGTCTTATTGTAAGTGAAAGAAGAAAAAAAACTTTTTAAAGCGGGATGAAAATAATGTAATTTTGGCTGTAATGATCTCCAAAATTCTACGCATTAGTTCATCACACCGTTGATATAGCAACAACACTTTTTGGGCAGCAACAGCGAGAGCTCTACTTGCTTGGTGCGATACCTCATCAACTACTACTCCTCCAACCAATAGGGAGGACCCTATTTGCCCTGACAGGCCCCCAACCAGTTATTATAAAAACTCAGTCAGTGTCTCAACTATTGAAAGTAACAATAGTAATAACACACAAGGTGTAATTGATCATTTTAATCATGTCTAAATGAGCAATGTCAGCTTATTTATTTTTTAGATTGGTAGTTAGTCTAGCCAGCTATTTAAAATTGTAGTAATCATGGTCAAATACTGAACGGGAACGTAGGGTATGTGCCCAGGGGCCCTGGCCTCCAGGGATCCCCCATTGATTTGCCAAATTGTGTAGAAATTAGCTTTAAAACTGCAAAAAAAATATTTAGCTGTAAAACTGCAACTTTTTTTCTCTGCCCCATTGCAAMATTTGTAGAATTTTAGGAAATGTTATTTTAAACCAAACATTTTTCTCTCCTCTGTCAAGAGGGTTTAACTAAAATGATTTGCTGAAAGTTTTTTTTAGGGGGGGCCCCAACCAAATCTCGCTTGGGGGGCCCCCAAAAGGCTAGGACCGGCCCTGTGACCAAGTAATGCTTGGGGCATTGGGTTGTGTTTAGATTACAGAGCAGGCTCTGTAGTGTTATGTTGATGAAGAGACGTCCAGATCCCAGTCAAGACTTTCCTCCCTGTATTGATCTCCTCATTCCTCTCCATGGATCTGTCTGTCTGTCTCTCTCTGTCTGTCTCTCTCTGTCTGTCTCTCTCTTTCTAATTATCTCTCTCTCTCTGTCTGTCTACCTCTGTCTGTCTCTGTCTCTGCTCTGTCTCTCTATGTCTCTCTCTATTTCTTATTATCTCTCTCTCTCTCTGTCTGTCTCTTAAGTAGAGTGTTTGGATATTTTGGTTACTGGTTGCTTTCTGGTATTCTTCATGCTGTTTTGGGCCATCTGTATGAATGTCTGATGTTGTACAGCTTACTGGCTGTGAATGTCTGATGTTGTACAGCTTACTGGGCTGTGAATGTCTGATGTTGTTACAGCTACTGGGCTGTGAATGTCTGATGTTTGTACAGCTTACTGGGCTGTGAATGTCTGATGTTGTACAAGCTACTGGGCTGTGAATGTCTGATGTTGTACAGCTCACTGGGCTGTGAATGTCTGATTGTTTACAGCTTCCTGGTGTGAATGTCTGATGTTATACAGCTTACTGGGCTGTGAATGTCTGATGTTGTACAGCTACTGGGCTGTGAATGTCTGATGTTTGTACAGCTTCACTGGGCTGTGAATGTCTGATGTTGTACAGCTTACTGGGCTGTGAATGTCTGATGTTGTACAGCTCACTTGGGCTGTGAATGTCTGATGTTGTACAGCTTCTGGGCTGTGAAGTCTGTTGTTTCCATGTCTGTTCTTTGAGACAACGGTCATTTGGCTGTGATCAGACAGAGGTGTTAGTGGCTTGACGATGAATGAGATGAGAGAGAAAGGGTCAATGTCTGTGATCATATAGTCTACTGTGCTGTGCCAAGAGGTGAAATCTCCCCAAAGAGTCCCCCCGCTACCCTACCATTGACAAAGTACAGACCCAGGCTTCTACAGAGCTGCAACAGATCCCTTCCGTTTTGTTGCACGTGCCTGGCCTGTAATAAAGCTGTCCCCTCTTGTGCTCGTTAGATCAGGTGGTGTTCCTGGCGCGTATTGTTCCCAGATGGCACATTTCCCTGGGCTGGAAATGGACGTCTTCCTAGTGGGGAAGATTCTCGCGTAATTGGGTCTGTAGAATAATTTGGTGATCTTTGAAGTATGGGATTCTGAGGGGGGGATATAATTGGGTGGAGATCTCCTCTGAGTAATATGGGATCGAGGTATAATGTGGAATCCTCTGAGTTATAGGTTCGAAAGGAAGTCTCCTCTGGTAATAGATTCTGAGGGGGGGGGGATATTATTTGGGTGGGGAAGATCTCCTCTGAGTAATATGGGGATTCTGAGGGGATATACTGTATATTGCCATATTAACCAAATGTGATATTTACCCATTTTGAGGGGATCAAATACATTTTGTAGTTGGATTTGTACCAAATTATCAATCCTCCAGAGTCTCTGTCTCTCTCTCTTCCTCCACTCTCTCTCTCCCTTCACGTCTACAGAGTTTCTCTCTCTCTTCCTTCACGTCTCAATTTCTCTCTCTCTTCCTCCACGTCTACAGAGTTTCTCTCTCTCTTCCTTCACGTCTACAGAGTTTCTCCTCTCTTCCTTCACGTCTACAGAGTTTTCTCTCTCTCTCATTCACGTCTACAGAGTTTCTCTCTCTCTTCCTTCACGTCTACAGAGTTTCTCTCTCTCTTCCTCCACGTCTACAGAGTTTCTCTCTCTCTTCCTTCACTTCTACAGAGTTTCTCTCTCTCTTCCTTCACGTCTACAGAGTTTCTCTCTCTCTTCCTTCACGTCTACAGAGTTTCTCTCTCTCTTCCTTCACGTCTACAGAGTTTCTTCTCTCTTCATCCACGCCCACAGAGTTTTCTCTCTCTCTCCCCCATTTCCCCTTTCTCCCCCCACACCCCTTCTATTTTTCTTTTCTCTCTTTCTCTCTCCTCCCACGTCCCCTCTCTATCTTCTCTTTTCTCTTCCCACGCCCCCTCTCTCTCTCCCTCACCCCCTCTCTCTCTTTCTCTCTCTCTCCCCACGCCCCCCTCTCTCTCTATCTCTCTCTCTCCCCCACCCCCTCTCTCTCTTTCTCTCTCTCTCCCCCACTCACCCTCTCTCTCTCTCTCTCCCCACGCCCCCTCTCTATCTCTCTCTCTCTCCCCACGTCCCCCTCTTTCTCGCTCTCTCTCCCCCCACTTCCCCCTCTCTCTCTTTCTCTTCTCCCCCACACACCCCCTCTCTATCTCTCTCTCTCTACGCCCCCTCTCTATCTCTCTCTCTCTCCCCACGTCCCCTCTCTCTCGCTCTCTCTCCCCACTCCCTCCTCTCCCTCTCCCCCACTTCCCCCTCTCTCTCTTTCTCACTGACAGCTACGTCATTGAGGAAAAGTGTGCTTTCTATGCCTGTGATATGTGGTTGTCCCACCTAGGCTATCTGAAGATGAATGCACTAACTGTAAGTCTGGATAAGAGTGTCTGCTAAATGACTCAAAATGTAAATAACACCAAACCACCTTTTCACCGGCTTTTTTTAATCAACGTTTTATCATTTAGATGAGATAACTACTCTGATTTGAAACAGGAGGCCTGGGGCCTGGAGGCTTGGAGGCCTGGAGGCTTGGAGGCCTGGAGGGCTGGAGCCTGGAGGCTGGGAGGCTGGAGGCTTGGAGGGCTGGAGGCCTGGAGGCTGGAGGCTTGGAGGCTTTGAATGAGACACACATATGTCAGAATAGATTTACTAGTGTTTGTATTGTGATGGTATACCTTCTCAGGTGAATAGTGACAACACAGCACAATGCTGTTTATGTTGTGGGTGTATGATTGTTTTTTTATCATTTAAATCAACAGTTTATTTGAAACAGGAGGCTTGGAGGCATTGGACCAGACAGACAAAGAGACAGAAAATTCCCTTCATTTCCAGCTGGCAGTCAGACTGGCAGCACTCATTCTCTGCTTGAATAGGCTGCTGCTGCCTGAAACACACACACGCACGCAACACACAAACACACACACACACACACACACACACACACCACACACACACACCACACACACACACACACACACACACACACACACACACACACACACACACACACACACACACACACACACACACATCCACACTGTGTAACGCATCTCACCACATCACAGCTCCCCAAAGTCCCAGAGTCTGGAGTGACACCAGACTCTATATTTGGACGTAATGGATTCCTTTCTCACATCCTGAACAAACATTTACCACCCCTTAGCATGCTGAATCGTATCAAGAGATGGTGTGTATCTGTGTATCTGTGTTGTGTGTTTTGTGTGTGTGTGTGTGTGTGTGTGTGTGTGTGTGTGTGTGTGTGTGTGTGTGTGTGTGTGTGTGTGTGTGTGTGTGTGTGTGTGTGTGTGTGGTGTGTGTGGTGTGTGTGTGTGTGTGTGTGTGTGTGTGTGGGTGTGTTTGCGTATATCGTTGTATGTGTATTGTGTGTCTGTGGGTGTGTTGTTTGTGTATGTGTGTGTGTGTTTGTGTGTGTGGTGTGGTGTTTGTTCTGAGCTGTATACCTATGATATTGTCTTGAGACCTCTGCCAAAACGTATTAGTACGATGAGTCACTTAGGTAATGGTTTTTCAACCTTTTTTTTCCACACACACACCCTTATCAAATGAAATTAGATTTCAGTTGTTTGTTTATAGCCTGCCAAGCATGGTGGACGGTGTTAAGGGGTGGAACTACAAAGTGTTCCATTGTTTTTGGTTGATGTATCCACAATCATTCTAGGACTATAATCAAGAGGGGGAGAGGGAATGTGTTGTTCATGTGTGTGGACCTGCTGTGACAGACACATTGGATTTTCTTTATTTTATCTTCCTTTAAGGTCTTAACTTTGGCCTTATGATTGGAAAGAATTTGTGGTAGAGCTGCCTCAGAACAAGATTGAATAAGGAAAACTAGACTGAGCTTTTCCTTTGAGTGAGGCCTGTTATTCTTCTTGTCCCTACTCACCTGTTCTGACATGCCAGAGCCAAAGAGAGAGAGAGAGAGGCAGAGACAGAGAGATAATGAAGAGACAGAGAGAGACAGAGCAGAGACAGAGAGAGACAGACAGAAGAGAGAGGTAAGAGAAAGAGAGAGAGAGACAGCAGAGGCAGAGAGAGACAGAGCAGAGACAGACAGACAGAGAGAGGTAATGAGAAAGAGAGATAGAGAGAGAGAGAGAGAGAGCAGAGACAGACAGAGAGAGATAATGAGAAAGAGAGAGAGAGACAGCAGAGGCAGAGGAGAGACAGAGAGATAGATAATGAGACAGAGAGAGAGGGAAACAGAGCAGAGACAGACAGACAGAGAGAGATAATGAGAAAGAGAGAGAGAGAGACAGAGCAGAGCAGACAGAGAGACAGAGATAATGAGAAAGAGAGAGAGACAGAGCAGAGCAGAGACAGACAGAGAGAGGAGAGATAATAAGAAATAGAGAGAGACATAGAGAGACAGAGCAGAGACAGAGACAGACAGAGGTAGACAGACAGAGAGAGAGAGATAATTAGAAAAGAGAGAGACAGACAGAGAGAGACAGACAGAGAGAGACAGACAGACAGATCCATGGAGAGGAATGAGGAGATCAATACAGGGAGGAAAGTCTTGACTGGGATCTGGACGTTCTTCATCAACATAACACTACAGAGCCTGCTCTGTAATCTAACACAACCCAATGCCCCAAGCATTACTTGGTCACAGGGCCGGTCCTAGCCTTTTGGGGCCCCCCAAGCGAGATTTGGTTGGGGCCCCCCTAAAAAAAACTGTCAGCAAATCATTTTAGTTAAACCCTCTTGACAGAGGAGAGAAATGTTTGGTTTAAAATAACATTTCCTAAAATTCTACAAATTTTGCAATGGGGCAGAGAAAAAAAGTTGCAGTTTTACAGCTAAATATTTTTTTTGCAGTTTTAAAGCTAATTTCTACACAATTTGGCAAATCAATGGGGATCCCTGGAGGCCAGGGCCCCTGGGCACATACCCTACGTTCCCGTTCAGTATTTGACCATGATTACTACAATTTTAAATAGCTGGCTAGACTAACTACCAATCTAAAAAATAAATAAGCTGACATTGCTCATTTGACATGATTAAAATGATCAATTACACCTTGTGTGTTATTACTATTGTTACTTTCAATAGTTGAGACACTGACTGAGTTTTTATAATAACTGGTTGGGGGCCTGTCAGGGCAAATAGGGTCCTCCCTATTGGTTGGAGGAGTAGTAGTTGATGAGGTATCGCACCAAGCAAGTAGAGCTCTCGCTGTTGCTGCCCAAAAAGTGTTGTTGCTATATCAACGGTGTGATGAACTAATGCGTAGAATTTTGGAGATCATTACAGCCAAAATTACATTATTTTCATCCCAGCTTAGTAACAAATTTTTTTTTTCTTCTTCTTCATTACAGACAGGCAGAATTTGGCATGTTCTAGCAACGGCCCTAGCAACGAACGCTAGTAGCTTCTCAAATCCCATTGTGACGCAGGGGGGACACTATTTGGCAGGGGGGACACTATTTGGCAGGGGGACACTATTTGGCAGGGGGACTATTTGCAGGGGACACTATTTGGCAGGGGGACACTATTTGGCAGGGGGGGACACTATTTGGCAGGGGGACACTATTTGGCAGGGGGATATATTTGGCAGGGGGACACTATTGGCAGGGGGGCACTATTTGGCAGGGGACACTATTTGGCAGGGGGGACACTATTTGGCAGGGGGGACACTATTTGGCAGGGGGACCACTATTTGGCAGGGGACACTATTGGCCAGGGGGGACACTATTTGGCAGGGGGGCCACTATTTGGCAGGGGGAATACTATTTGGCAGGGGGATACTATTTGGCATATACAGGCCGGGGGCTTACGTTTCTTATGCCGGCCCTGCTGGGTCGTGCTCAATTAGGTCATCACTCCAGCAGAAATATGTTTAGTCCCTTTAGTCCCTTACTGTTTTAGACTGTTTCTGCCATTGGTGGCTAATGACCACAACCCTGCTTCTGGAT
>NW_019945253.1:17180-22522 GCF_002910315.2 Salvelinus sp. IW2-2015
AGCAAAGAGAGAGAGAGGAGAGGCAGAGACAGAGAGATAATGAAAGAGACAGAGAGAGACAGAGCAGAGACAGAGAGAGACAGACAGAAGAGAGAGGTAAGAGAAAGAGAGAGAGAGACAGCAGAGGCAGAGAGAGACAGAGCAGAGACAGACAGACAGAGAGAGGTAATGAGAAAGAGAGATAGAGAGAGAGAGAGAGAGAGCAGAGACAGACAGAGAGAGATAATGAGAAAGAGGAGAGGAGACAGCAGAGGCAGAGAGAGACAGACAGAGAGATAGATAATGAGACAGAGAGAGAGGGAAACAGAGCAGAGACAGACAGACAGAGAGAGATAATGAGAAAGAGAGAGAGAGAGACAGAGCAGAGACAGACAGAGAGACAGAGATAATGAGAAAGAGAGAGGGACAGATCCAGAGCACTTTGTGGACACCACGTCCACTCACATGGTTGTCATGGGTGTAATGGTTGTCATGGTTGCCACGGGTGTAATGGGTGTAATGGTTGTCATGGGGAGGATAAGAGGGTTCTGAATAATGCTTTTCTAGGTTTCAACCTATTGATCTCTAGCCTGCAGCCTCCTTTGTCATGGTCCGGTATTCGGTCCAGTATTCACAGTTATGTGTTGTGTGTGTTATGTGACCTATGCTTGCGGAGGGTGGGCTCCATGTTTCAGAGAGAGAGAGAGAACGAGTATGTATGTGTGCGCCTGTGTACCTGTATGCAGGTCAACCTACCAGTGACTATGGTGTGTTCTCCTCCAGAGCAGGAGAAGTCTCCGGAAGTGAGCAGGAAGCAGGTTGCCTCTTTCTTGCTTGTCTTGTTCCCCCGGACCGACCGGGAGCGTTCTCGAGCGCCGCCGTGGGCGTGCCGCAGGTTCCGCTTCTCGCTGGGTGACAGCGGCTGGGTCAGGCTGCACCCCTCATCCGACGACAGAGCCAGGTTTGCGTCTCCATTCTGCTTGGAGTCTGAAARGAGGACAGACTTGGTTCATAAAGAGTAAGATCTAGAATCAGGTTCCTGTTCATGTCATCTTTTTCATTAGGATATACAGGTTAGTTGAGGTAATATCTACATGTTTTTTATTTTATTTTTTATTTAACCTTCATTTAAAGAGTTTTTTTTTCATTGAGATAACATCTCTTTTCCAAGAGAGACCTGGTCCAATAGCAGCAGGGGGAACAACGTGTACAGTGCATTCAGAAAGTATTCAGACCCCTTCACTTTTTCCACATTTTGTTACGTTACAGACTTATTTTAAAATGGAATATAAAAAAAAGTCCTCATGAATCTACACACAATACCCCATAATGATAAAAAATACAAGTATTTTGACCATATGCTTTGASACTCGAAATTGAGTTCAGGTGCATCCTGTTTCCATTGATCATCCTTGAGATGTTTCTACAACTTTGTTGGACGCCACCTGTGGTAAATTCAATTGATTCAACATGATTTGGAAAGGCACATACCTGTCTATTTAAGGTCCCACAGTTGACAGTGCATGTCAGAGCAAAAACCAAGCCATGAGGTCGAAGGAATTGTCCGTAGAGCTCCGAGACAGGATTGTGTTGAGGCACAGATCTGGGGAAGGGTACCAAAAAATGTCTGCAGCATTGAAGGTCCCCAAGAACACAGTGGCCACCATCATTCTTAAACGGAAGAAGCTTGGAATCCCCAAGACTCTTCCTAGAGCTGACCGCCGGGCCAAACTGAGCAATCGGGGGAGAAGGGCCTTGATCAGGGAGGTGACCAAGAACCCAATGGTCACTCTGACAGAGCTCCAGAGTTCCTCTGTGGAGATGGGAGAAACATCCAGAAGGACAACCATCTCTACAGCATTCCACCAATCAGGCCTTTATGGTAGAGTGGCCAGACGGAAGCCACTCAGTAAAAGGCACATGACAGCCCGCTTTGAGTTTGCCAAAAGGCACGTAAAAGACTCTCAGACCAGAGAAACAAGATTCTCTGGTCTGATGAAACCAAGATTGAACTCTTTGGGCTGAATGCCAAGCATCACGTCTGGAGGAMACCAGGCACCATCCCTACGGTGAAGCATGGTGGTGGCAGCATCATGCTGTGGGGATGTTTTTCAGTGGCAGGGACTGGGAGACTAGTCAGGATCGAGGGAAAGATGAACGGAGCAAAGTACAGAGAGATCCTTCATGAAAACCTGCTCCAGATCGCTCAGGACCTCAGACTGGGGCGAAGGTTCACCTTCCAACGGAACAACGAACTCTAAGCACACAGCCAGACAACGCAGGAGTGGGCCTTCGGGACAAGTCTCTAAATGTCCTTGAGTGGCCCAGCCTAGAAGCCCGGACTTCAGAACCCGATCGAACATCTCTGGAGAGACCTGAATATAGCGCTGCAGCGATGCTCCCATCCACTGACAGAGCTTGAGAGGATCTGCATGAGAGGAATGGGGAGAAACTCCCCAAATACAGTGGGCCAAGCTTGTAGCGTCCATACTCAAGAAGACTTAGCTTTAATCACTGCTAAGGTGCTTCAACAAAGTACTGAGTTAAGATCTGAATACTTAAAGTAAATAAGGTATTTTTGTTTTTTATTTTTAATTACATTTGCCAAAAAAACATCTAAAAAACAGTTTTCGCTTTGTCATTATGGGGTATTGTGCATGTCATTATGGGGGATTGTGATGTCATTAATGGGGTATTTGATGTCATTATGGGGTATTGTGATGTCATGGATGGGGTCATTGTGATGTCATTATGGGGTATTGTGATGTCATATGGGTATTGTTGATGTCATTATGGGGTATTTTGATGTCATTATGGGGTATTGTGATGTTCATTATGGGGTTTGTGATGGCATTATGGGGTATTGTGATGTCATTAGTGGGGTAATTGTGATGTCATTATGGGGTATTGTGATGTCATTATGGGGTATTGTGATGTCATTATGGGGTATTGTGATGTCATTATGGGGTATTGTGATGTCATTATGGGGTATTGTGTGTAGATTGATGAGGATTTTTAAAAATTAAATCCATTTTAGAATAAGGCTGTAACGTAACAAAATGTGGGAAAAGTCAAGGGGTCTGAATACTTTCCGAATGSACTGTACATGGCAAAACGGATGCTAGATCAGCAATACTGGGCTTGATTGAGCATGCCAGGCAGATTGGATCCAATAAAATATTCAAAAAAACTGCTAACTCCGCCCATCTGGCGCTCCAGACAGACTGGAGCAAACGATCAAACTATTGGACATGTTTTTTCCTCAATATCAAATTATTTCTGAGTAACAATTAAGTACGTTACTGGGATTGTTTTTAAATGAAAAGGGCAATTTTTCAAGCAAGAATTTTGCTAGGACTGTGTGGGAGTGTCCTGAGTGGGGAGGAGGAAACAGAACATGTGCTGTTATTGGCTGGGAGGTTTGGAATTGGCTTTGAACTAATTTACCACACGATGATGTCACCATGGAAGGCCAAAACTCCATCCCACCAAAACAGGCTGAAAATTCAGGCCGTCTTTACAAACAGCTGTTACACTAAAAGGGCATTGTCATCATGTTCACGTCTTCACAGTATTACTCCAACCTCATAGTGTGGAAATATATAGGGAAATCACATTTTTTTTGACTGCACTGGGCCTTGGGATGTAGACCGATGAATTATATTGTATTTTGATAGTGGAGCAAGCAAAAAGCTGACTCTGAATTTAACAAACCTATTTRTTATCTGGGAGGGGTATATTCATGATTGTATCAAGTTGTGTTACTGTGTTTGCGGCTAGGGACAGTAAACCTGGAAAGCTATGATACTATATGATTACAGTAAAAGGTATATTATGGGTTCCCCCCCCCCCCGCCACTCTGTTGTAAAAGAGCACCACAAATACTACCAGCATATCATACCTTATGTCAGTGAAGAACTGCAATACTGTGGTGATGTGTTCATTAGTAATGTGTTTAAGTTGAATGTGTGAGTTTTAAAAGGGTGAGTTGAATAGGTTTGAATGACTTGAATGAGTTACGAGTGTCAATGGGGTGAATCAATTATACATCCACTTACTACTGTACCATTATGCCACCAAGAGGATTTAGTGAAGGGATAAAGTGCACAATGAAAATGGTCTATGAATGTTTCAGTGTGAATAAAGGGGTGGTAGTGTGATGTGTAAGGGGAGTTGTGGTTTGAAAAGGTTGAATGAGGTCTGACTTTTAATGGGCTGGAATGGTTGACGGTTTGAATAAATTAAACATCCATTTATCATTGTGGCCTATGGCGTATCATAACGATGCTTTCAAAAAATACTTTTGTCTAAATAAAGTGTTAAAGGGATGAATTAGTATGGTAGAATTTTTTGTATTTCAAGAATCTAATTTGAATTGGTCTGACCTGAGCGGTTCCTGTTGATATGATCCTCTGCAGCCAGCGGACACGTATCACTCTGAGTACTGTCCCTGGGAGAGGTAGCGACAGACTTCCCGAACGAGGCCGTGTCCGTGGGAGCGTCCGGGTTCGGATTGTGCGCCTTCTTCTTCTTAGGCAGCTTCTGCTTAGCCATGGCCAAGGAGTAGTACATCCCAAAGTTATTGACTATAACAGGCACGGGCATGGCGATGGTCAGCACCCCCGCCAGGGCGCACAGCGCGCCCACTATCATGCCCAGCCACGTCTTGGGGTACATGTCCCCGTAGCCCAGGGTGGTCATGGTGACCACGGCCCACCAGAAGGAGATGGGGATGTTTTTGAAGTGGGTGTGGTTGGAGCCGCGAGGGTCRTCCGGTTGGGCCCCTATCCGCTCTGCGTAGTAGATCATCGTGGCGAAGATGAGGACGCCCAACGCCAGGAAGACGATAAGCAGGCAGAACTCGTTGACGCTGGCTCTCAACGTGTGGCCGAGAACCCTCAGACCGACGAAATGCCTGGTCAGCTTGAAGATCCGGAGGATCCGGACGAAACGGACGACCCGCAGAAACCCCAGGATGTCGGAGGCCGCTTTAGAGGAGGACAGGCCGCTGAGGCCCATCTCCAGGTAGAAGGGCAGGATGGCCACGAAGTCAATGACGTTTAACATGTTCTTGATGAAGAGCAGCTTGTCGGGGCAGCAAACGATGCGGACGAAGAACTCAAAGGTGAACCAGACCACACAAACRCCYTCCACCACGGTCAGAATGGGCTTGGTCACCACCTAGAATAGATCACATTATATATTAGATTATACATTAGATTAGATTATACATTAGATTATATTATACATTAGATTATACATTAGATTATACATTAGATTAGATTATACATTAGATTAGATTCATTAGATTAGATTATCACATTAGGGTTATAACATTAGATTTAAGATTATACATTATGATT
>NW_019945253.1:22996-26107 GCF_002910315.2 Salvelinus sp. IW2-2015
TTATACATTAGGTTATACATTAGATTAGATTATACATTAGATTATATTATACATTAGATTATATTATACATTAGATTAGATTATACATTAGATTAGATTATACATTAGATCAGATTATAGATTATATTATTGAATTTAAATTCAGGGATCATTAAAGTATATAATATATCTATCTACTAGATGAACTATTATCCCATCAGGAGAAATTCATTCGGTCACTAAAATGTGCTTATAAACATTTCCCATTATACAAAAATACAAGACAATGCAATACAATACAATACAGTACAATGCAGAACAATACAATGCAGTACACTACAGTACAATACTATACAGTACATTACAGTAAAATACAATGCAGTACAANTACAGTAAAATACAATGCAGTACAATACAATACAGTACAATACAGAACAATACAATGCAGTACACTACAGTACAATACAATACAGTGCATTACAGTATAATACAGTACATTACAGTACAATGCAGTACAATACAATACATTACAGTACAATACAATACCGTGCATTACAGTACAATACAGCACAATACATTACAATACAGTACAATACATTACAATACAGTACAATGCAGTACAATACAACACAATACAGTACAGTACAATACAGTACAATACATTACAATACAATACAGTACAGTACACTACAGTACAATACAGTACAGTACAGTACAATACAGTGCAATACAGTACAATACAGTACAGTACAATATAGTACAGTACAATACAGTACAATACAATACAGTACAGTACAATACAATACAATACAGTACAGTACAGTACAATACAGTACAATACAATACAGTACAATACAGTACAATACAGTACAATACATTGCAGTACAATACAGTACGGTAAAATGCATTGAAAAAAGCCCCATTACGTTTAGGTGCTATCCAGAAACAATGAAATGGTCACCATATTGCTTTCATCTGTCCAATCTTCTCAGATCTCCACTAGAGTCGAAGGTGGGTAGCAGCTCTGGGTACTTTCTGGACAGGATCAATAGTCTATTGACAACGAGGATCGTCTTACCTCTACTGAGACCTCCTCAGTATGGTTCCCCACCACCACCACGCGTTCTGTTGTACATATAGTAGTACTACGTATAGCCAATACAGTACATATAGTAGTACTATGTATAGCCAATACAGTACAATACAGTACATATAGTAGTACTATGTATAGCCTATTTACATCTAAGTATCTCTCTCACCTCTACCAAGATCACCACCTCAGTGTGGTTCCCCACCACCACGCGTTCTGTTGTACATATAGTAGTACTACGTATAGCCAATACAGTACAATACAGTACATATAGTAGTACTAGGTATAGCCAATACAGTACATATAGTAGTACTACGTATAGCCAATACAGTACAATACAGTACATATAGTAGTACTACGTACTACGCCTATTTACATCTAAGTATCTCTCTCACCTCCACCAAGATCACCACCTCGGTGTGGTTCCCCACCACCACGCGTTCCGTGCGGTTCTGCAGGTCGTTGAAGTACTCGTGGGTCTCCAGACAGAACGTAGTGATGGAAACCAGGATAAAGAACAGTGAGGCAAACGCTATGCCCTGCAACGAGACAATCAATTAATCAATCAATACATTGACACATCAAATCAAACACTAGACAAATCAAATCAATTCAATGTATTTATAAAAGCCCATTTTACATAAGCAGTTGTCGGAAAGTGCTTTCATAGTACAAAACACTCAAAGTCAGTGAGAGGAAACATGTTGGACAGGACATAGTTACATACTAGTTACTATAGTAACGGCATTGTACCAGCATAGTAACGGAGCTGAGCATTTTCTGCTATTACACAAATGCAGTAGGGACTGTTGCTTATTCCATGCTGTTACTAATGTAAAGTGTTACTGATAAATATACAGATGACATGATCCATTGTACTTACAGAGGATCCATTAAAACTGTGAGAGAGAACACAGAGTTACCCACCTACAGCTTTTATTTCAGCTTTACTGGCTGATTTCTGTTCACAGCAGCAAGATAACAATTATTCTGTAAAAATACCAGTCCAGGACACCCTTGTGGCTGCATAGTGGCTGATGGCTGGGTAGATGGGGCCTTGTGGGTCGTAGTGGCTGATGGCTGGGTAGATGGTGGGCTGTGGCTGCTAGTGCTGAGGCTGGTAGTGGCCTTGTGCTGCATAGTGGCGTGATGGCTGTGTAGATGATGTCCCTTGTGGCTGCATAGTGGCTGGGCTGGGTAGATGATGGGCCTTGGGCTGCATAGTGGCTGATGGCTGGGTAGATTGAGCCTTGTGGCGTATGGCTGGTAGATGAGGCCTTGTGGCTGATGGCTGGGTAGATGGGCCTGTGGGCTGATGGCTGGTAGATGATGGGCTTGTGGCTGATGGCTGGGTAATGATGGCCTTGTGGCTGATGGCTGGGTAGATGATGGGCCTGTGGCTGAATGGCCTGGGTAGATGATGGCCTGTGGCGCATGTAGCTGATGCTGTAGGTTTGATGCCTTGTGCGCATGGTGTGATGGCTGGGTAGACAATGGGCTATGGCTGCTGATGGCTGTGGGCGGGTAGATGATGGGCCTGTGTCTGATGGCATGTGGCTTGATGGCTGGGTAATGAATGACTTGTGCTGATGGCTGGGTAGATGATGGCCGTTGGCTGATGCTGGAGATGATGGGATTGTGGCTGATGGCTGGGTAGATATGGCCTGGTGGCTGCATGGTGGCTGATGGCTGGCGATATGAGTGGCGATGGAGGTGGCTGATGGGGGTAGATGATGGATTGTGGCTGATGGCTGGGTTGATGGGCCTTGTCTGATGGCTGTGGCTGATGGCTGGGTAGATGGGGACTTGTGGCTGATGGTTGGGTAGATGATGGGCCTTGTGGCTACATGGTGGCTGATGGCTGGTATGATGGGCTTGGTTCTGTGTGTCCTGTTCCCTCTGTGGTTCTGTGGTGTGACTGTGCCGCTGTTGTTCTGGTGTGACTGTCCCTTGTCTCTGTTGGTTCTGGGTGTGACTGTTCCCTGCTGTTGGTTCTGTGGTGTGACTGTTCCTGCTGCCTGCGTTGGTTCTGTGGTGTGAAC
>NW_019945253.1:28424-33254 GCF_002910315.2 Salvelinus sp. IW2-2015
GAAACCCAAGGACCTGCACTCTCTGTGGACAGCAGAGGGTCCTTGTGAGACCCTGAACCTACTGTACAGGACCCAGAGACCTGGGACCTACTGTACAGGACCAGAGACCTGGACTACTGTACAGACCAGACCAGAGACCTGGGACTTACGTACAGACCAGACCAGAGACAGAGGACCCACGAGGACCAGACCAGAGACAGAGACCAGCCAGAGACCAGAGGGACAGAGAACAGACTAGAGACCAAGAACTGACAGAGGAAGAAGGAGAACACATTTTCTTTAGGTAAGTACTCTAGGATGGTCTTTCCATCAAAATGTCTTCGTATTAAAAAAGATTGATGGTGCTCATTCTGTCCAAAGAAGTGTGATGTAACTGTCTTCCAGTGTGATGTAACTGTCTTCAGTGTGATTGTAAACTGGTGCTTTCAGTGTTGATGTAACTGTCTTCAGTGTGATGTAACTGTCTTCATTATGTAAACTGTCTGTCAGTGATGTAACTGTTTTCCAGGTGTGATGGACTGTCTTCAGGTGATGAACTGTTTCAGTGTGAGTCAGTAACTGTCTTCAAAGTGTGGATGTACTGTTTCAGGTGATGTAACTGCTTAGTGTGATGTAACTGTCTTCAGTGTGATGTAACTGTCTTTCAGTGTGCAGTAAACTGTCTTCAGTGTGATGTAACTGTCATCATCAAGCTGGTTTTGATTAGGATGTGACCAACTTGAGTACGGAGGTCGACAAACGTCGCTATCAACAATCAACCCCTCAAAAAAACGTCTGCTTTCATATTCCCTCGTTATATTTTTAATGTATTCCACTATGGCCCCCTTTTACTTCTGTAGGGCACTACTTTGACAAGGGGACCTGGTCAAAAAGGATGCACTATTAGGAAATAGGGCACAAATTGAGTCGCCCTTTCACTGTGAGAGACTCCTAGGGTTATCAAATCAAATGTATTTATATAGCCCTTCTTACATCAGCTGATGTCTCAAAGTGCTGTACAGAAACCCAGCCTAAAACCCCAAACAGCAAGCAATGCAGGTGTAGAAGCACGTGGCTAGGAAAAACTCCCTACAAAGTCCAGAACCTAGGGAGAAACCTAGAGAGGAACCAGGCTATGAGGGTGGCCAGTCCCTTCTGGCTGTGCCGGTGGAGATTATAACAGAACATGGCCTAGATGTTCAAATGTTCATAAATGACCAGCATGGTCAAATTAATAATCACAGTAGTTGTCGAGGGTGCAACAAGTCAGCAACTCAGGAGTAAATGTCAGTGGCTTTTCATAGCCGATCATTAAGAGTATCTCTACCGCTCCTGCGTCTCTAGAGAGTTGAAAACAGCAGGTCCGGGACAAGGTAGAACGTCCGGTGAACAGGTCAGGGTTCCATAGCCGCAGGCAGAACATTATTTATAGCTCTGACTATAGGATCATGGACAGAATGGAAGACATCTGTCGTCCTCTCGTCCTCCTGCTCAACTGGATAGCAGCTGGTTAAATATTGTACCTTGTCATCAATGCCATTCAGGCACCAGGTACCTTTCATATCTACATTCAGCCCTCCCCACACAAATCAATCAGCTGTACAGTACTTTGGATTTATTTACAATGCTAACACAGAACACAATGCTAACCCTGACCCGTACTGATTATTGTGGGAGATGAGCAGGAAATGAGGAGAATGCTGAACCAGGAACTCTCACGGTGAAACGGAGTTTAAGGTCAAGGCAGGAACCGACACTGCCACGATTCTCTTCTGTAAACAGTTTAACTAGACCAGTGGAGGCTGCTGAGGGGGAGACGCTCATAATAGTGGCCAGAATGGAGTCAATGGAAATGGTTACCAACTACATGGAAACCACGTGTTTGATGTGTTTATACCATTTCCATTGAAAATCCATTCCAGACTTTATTATGAGCCGTCCTCCCTCAGCAGCCTCCACTGAACTACACGTAGGTGTATTCTCAATAATTTAATAATTCTTTATCATACAGATTTGATCGACAAGCGATGACAACACATGAAGATAATAGAACACACAGAATTTACAGAGACTCAGGTGAGATCTAATGGAGAGCTGATGTAAACATGTCTCTGTTTCCAAGCCTCTCTGGGCCTCCCTGCTCCATCCCTGATGAGCCTTGTGGCTGATGGCTGGGTAGATGATGGGCCTTGTGGCTGATGGCTGGGTAGATGATGGCCTGTGGCTGCATAGTGGCTTGTAGCTGGGTAGATGATGGGCCTGTGGCTGCATAGTGGCTGATGCTGGGTAGATGATGGCCTTGTGGCTGCATAGTGGCTGATGGCTGGGTAGATGATGAGCCTTGTGGCTGCATAGTGGCTGATGGCTGGGTAGATGGTGGGCCTTGTGGCTGCGTAGTGGCTGATGGCTGGGTAGATGGTGGGCCTTGTGCTGCGTAGTGGCTGATGGCTGGGTAGATGGTGGGCCTTGTGGCTGCATAGTGGCGATGGCTGTGTAGATGATGTCCTTGTGGCTGCATAGTGGCTGTGGCTGGGAGATGATGGGCCTTGTGGCTGCATATGGCTGAGGCTGGGTAGATATGAGCCTTGTGGCTGATGGCTGGGTAGATGATGGGCCTTGTGGGCGATGGCTGGGTAGCATGAGGCCTTGTGGCTGATGGCTGGGTAGATGATGGGCCTTGTGGCTGATGGCTGGTAGATGATGGGCCTTGTGGCTGATGGCTGGGTAGAGATGGGCTTGTGGCTGATGCTGGGTAGATGATGGCCTTGTGGCTGCATGGTAGCTGATGGCTGGTTAGGTGATTGGCCTTGTGCTGCATGGTGGCTGATGTGCGGGTAGACAATGGCCTTATGGCTGCTGATGGCTGGTGGCTGGTAGATGATGGGCCTTGTGGCTGATGCATTGTGGCTGATGGCTGGTAGATGATGGCTGGTGTGGCTGATGCTGGGTAGATGAGGCTTGTGGCTGAATGGCTGGGTAGATGATGGATTGTGGGCTGATGGCTGGGTAGATGATGGGCCTTGTGCTGCATGGTGGCTGATGCTGGGTAGATGATGGGCTTGTGGCTGATGGCAGTGTGGCTGATGGCTGGGTAGATGATGGACTTGTGGCTGATGGCTGGTAGATGATGGGCCTTGTGGCTGATGGCCTTGTGGCTGATGGCTGGGTAATGATGGGACTTGTGGCTGATGGTTGGTAGATGATGGGCCTTGTGGCTACATGGTGGCTGATGGCTGGGTAGATGATGGCCTTGCTTCTTGTGGTGCTGCCTGTTCCCTGCTGTTGGTTCTGTGTTGTGACTGTTCCTGCTGTTGGTTCTGTGGTGTGACTGTTCCCTGCTGTCCTGTGTTCTGTGGTGTGACTTTCTGCTTTGGTTCTGTGTGTGACTGTTCCCTCGCTGCTGTTGGTTCTGTGGGACTTTCCCTGCTGTCTCTGTTGTTTCTGTGGTTGACTGTTCCTGCTGTCTGCTGTTGTCTTGGTTGTGACTGTTCCCTGCTGTTGTTCGTGGTGTGACTGTTGTTCTGTGCGTTGGTTCCTGCGTCTGCTGTTGGTTCTGTGGTGTGACTGTTCCTGCTGTCTGCTGTTGGTTCTTGGTGTGACTGTTCCCTGCTGTGGTTTCTTGGTGTGACTGTTGGTTCTGTGGTGTGACCCATCATCTACCCAGCCATCAGCCACTATGCAGCCACAAGGCCCATCATCTACCCAGCCATCAGCCACTATGCAGCCACAAGGCCCATCATCTACCCAGCTACAAGCCACTATGCAGCCACAAGGCCCATCATCTACCCAGCCATCAGCCACAAGGCCCATCATCTACCCAGCCATCAGCCACAAGGCTCATCAGGGATGGAGCAGGGAGGCCCAGAGAGGCTTGGAAACAGAGACATGTTTACATCAGCTCTCCATTAGATCTCACCTGAGTCTCTGTAAATTCTGTGTGTTCTATTATCTTCATGTGTTGTCATCGCTTGTCGATCAAATCTAGTATGATAAAGAATTATTAAATTATTGAGAATACACCTACGTGTAGTTCAGTGGAGGCTGCTGAGGGGAGGACGGCTCATAATAAAGTCTGGAATGGATTTTCAATGGAAATGGTATAAAACACATCAAACACGTGGTTTCCATGTAGTTGGTAACCATTTCCATTGACTCCATTCTGGCCACTATTATGAGCCGTCCTCCCCTCAGCAGCCTCCACTGGTCTAGTTAAACTGTTTACAGAAGAGAATCGTGGCAGGTGTCGGTTCCTGCCTCTGACCTTAAACTCCGTTTCACCGCTGAGAGTTCCTGGTTCAGCATTCTCCTCATTTCCTGCTCATCTCCCACAATAACTCAGTACGGGTCAGGGTTAGCATTGTGTTCTGTGTTAGCATTGTAAATAAATCCAAAGTACTGTACAGCTGATTGATTTGTGTGGGGAGGGCTGAATGTAGATATGAAAGGTACCTGGTGCCTGAATGGCATTGATGACAAGGTACATATTTAACCAGCTGCTATCCAGTTGAGCAGGAGGACGAGAGAGGACGACAGATGTCTTCCATTCTGTCCATGATCCTATAGTCAGAGCTAATAAATAATGTTCTGCCTGCGGCTATGGAACCCTGACCTGTTCACCGGACGTTCTACCTTGTCCCGGACCTGCTGTTTTCAACTCTCTAGAGACAGCAGGAGCGGTAGAGATACTCTTAATGATCGGCTATGAAAAGCCAACTGACATTTACTCCTGAGTTGCTGACTTGTTGCACCCTCGACAACTACTGTGATTATTATTATTTGACCATGCTGGTCATTTATGAACATTTGAACATCTAGGCCATGTTCTGTTATAATCTCCAACCGGCACAGCCA
>NW_019945253.1:33349-41782 GCF_002910315.2 Salvelinus sp. IW2-2015
AGGCGTTATCAAATCAAGTATTATAATAGCCCTCTACATCAGCTGATGTCTCAAAGTGCTGTACAGCAAACCCAGCCTAAACCCCAAACAGCAAGCAATGCAGGTGTAGAAGCCACGTGGCTAGAAAAACTCCCTAAAGTCCAGAACCTAGGGAGAAACCTAGAGGAACCAGGCTATGAGGGTGGCCAGTCCCTTCCTACCTTGTCCCGGACCTGCTGTTTTCAACTCTCTAGAGACAGCAGGAGCGGTAGAGATACTCTTAATGATCGGCTATGAAAAGCCAACTGACATTTACTCCTGAGTTGCTGACTTGTTGCACCCTCGACAACTACTGTGATTATTATTATTTGACCATGCTGGTCATTTATGAACATTTGAACATCTAGGCCATGTTCTGTTATAATCTCCAACCGGCACAGCCAGAAGAGGACTGGCCACCCCTCATAGCCTGGTTCCTCTCTAGGTTTCTCCCTAGGTTCTGGACTTTGTAGGGAGTTTTTCCTAGCCACCGTGCTTCTACACCTGCATTGCTTGCTGTTTGGGGTTTTAGGCTGGGTTTCTGTACAGCACTTTGAGACATCAGCTGATGTAAGAAGGGCTATATAAATACATTTGATTTGATAACCCTAGAGTCCTCTCACAGTGAAAGGGCCGACTCAAATTGTGCCCTATTTCCTACATAGTGCACTCCTTTTGACCAGGTCCCTTGTCCAAAGTAGTGCACTACAGAAGAAAAAGGGCGCCATATGGAATACATTACAAAATATACGAGGGAATATGAAAAGAGACGTTTTTTTGGAGGGGTTGATTGTTGATAGCGACGTTTGTCGACCTCCGTACTCAGTTGGTCACATCCTAATCAAAACCAGCTTGATGATGACAGTTACATCACACTGAAGACAGTTACATCACACTGAAGACAGTTACATCACACTNACAGTTACATCACACTGAAGACAGTTACATCACACTGAAGACAGTTACATCACACTGAAGACAGTTACATCACACTGAAGACAGTTACATCACACATTCTTTGGACAGAATGAGCACCATCAATCTTTTAATGACGGAAGGAAACATTTTGATGGAAAGACAAATCTAGAGTACTTCACTACAAAGAAAATGTGTATCTCCTTCTTCTCTGGTCAGTTCTCTGGTCTCTAGTCTGTTCTCTGGTCTCTGGTCTCTGGTCTGGTCTCTGGTCTCTGGTCTGGTCTCTGGTCTCTGGTCTGGTCTCTGGTCTCTGGTCTCTGGTCTGGTCTGTACAGTAAGTCCCAGGTCTCTGGTCTGGTCTGTACAGTAGGTCCCAGGTCTCTGGTCTGTACAGTAGGTCCCAGGTCTCTGGTCTGTACAGTAGGTTCCAGGGGTCTCACAAGGCCCTCTCCTGTCCCACAGAGAGTGCAGGTCCCTTGGGTTTCTCCTGCACAACAGACACCACAGAACCAACAGCAGACAGCAGGGGAACAGTCACACCACAGAACCAACAGCAGGAGCAGGGAACAGTCCACACCACAGAAACCAACAGCCAGGGAACAGTCACCACCACGAGAACCAACAGCAGGGAAACAGGCACACCACAGAAAACCAACAGCAGGGAACAGTCACAGCCACAGAACCAACAGCAGACTAGCAGGGAACAATCCACCACAGAAACCATACGAGGGAACATCACACCACAGCAACCAACAGCAGGGAACAGTCACACCGACAAACCAACAAGGCAGGAAACAAGCAGGGAACGTCACCCACAGAACAACAGCAGACAGCAGGACAGTCACACCACAGAACCAACAGCAGACAGCAGGGAACAGTCACACCACAGAACCACAGCAGGAACAGTCACACCACAAAACCCAACAGCAGACAACAGGCACACCACAGACCAACAGCAAGGGAACAGCACAGCCACAGAACCAACAGCATGACAACAGGCACACCCACAGAACCAACAAGCAGAGCAGCGGAACAGCTTCACACCACAGAACCAACAGCAGGGCCAACAGTCACACCACCAACCAACAGAAGGACAGCAGGGAACAGTCACACCCAAACCAACAGGCAGGTAACAGTTACACCACAGAACCAACAGCAGGGAACAGGGAACATCACACCACAGGAAAACCAACATCAGAAGACAGTCAACACCCCAAACCAACAGCAGACAGCAGGGAACAGTCCACACCCCAGAACCAACACCAGGGAACAGGGAACAGTCAACACAAACCACAGCAGAAGCAGACAACATCACACCACAGAACCAAACAGCAGGACATCACCACACAGAACCAACAGCAGAACAGTCAGCACCACAGCAGGGAACAGTCACACCAACAGCAGGAACAGTCACACAACACAGGAACCAGTCACACCAACAAGCAGGGAACAGTCACACCAACAGCAGGGAAACAGTCACACCAACAGCAGGACAGCAGGGAACAGGTCACACCAAACAGCATCTGTGTTTCACTCATAAAGGAGGATGCAGCAAACAAGCGAGAGAGTGAAACTGTGTCAAAACTCGAGAAAATATCACTAATCTATTACACAATTGATGTTATCAAGGGCAAGTGATGACTTCTGGTCAGCATTCACAAACAGATCACAATCAGACAGAGGAAACAACTCAGATTCCAGAGCAAACAGCCTCTTATAATCTGGCAGTTGCTGTTAAACAGGGGCAGGCAGCCTCCAGCACAGCAGCATAAGGCCATCAACCTAAACCAGCCATCAGCCACCATGCAGCCACAAGGCCCATCATCACCCAGCCATCAGCCACCCATTGTAGCCCACAAGGCCCATCATCTCCCAACTCAGCCACAAGTCCCATCATCTACCCAGCCATCAGCCACAAGGCCATCAGCCACCAAGACCCATCATCACCCAGCCCCATCGCACAGTCCATCAGCTACCCAGCCATCAGCCACCACTCCATCAGCCACAATGCCCATCATCTACCAGCCATCAGCACCATGCAGCCACAAGGCCCATCACACCCAGCCATCACCACAAATCCCATTCATCTACCCAGCCATCAGCCACAAGGCCCATCATCTACCCAGCCATCAGCCACACGTCCCATCACTCCCAGTCATCAGCCACAATGCCATCAGCCACAAGGCCCATCATCTAAACCAGCCACAAGCCATCAGCAGCCATAAGGCCCATTGTCTTACCAGCCATCAGCCACATCCAGCCACAACCAATCACCTAACCAGCCATCAGCTACCATGCAGCCACAAGCCATACTACCCAGCATCAGCCACAGGCCCATTCATCTCCCAGCATCAGCCACAAGCCCATCATCTAGCCCAGCCCAGCCCACAAGTGCCCATCATCTACCCAGCATCAGCCACAACCTCAGCTACCCAGCCATCAGCACACAAGCCCATCATCACCCAGCCATCACCACAAGGCTTCATAATCTACCCAGCCATCGCCACTATGCAGCCACAAAAAGGGCCCTCATCTACCCAGCCACCAGCCACTATGGCAGCCCACAAGGGACATATCTACCAACCAGCCATCAGCCCACTATGCAGCCACAGCCCACCATCTACCCAGCCATCAGGCCATAACCCAGCCCAGCCACCATCTAACCCAGCCATCAGCCACTACGCAGCCAACAAGGGCCCACCAATCTACCCAGCCCATTCAGCCAACTATGCAGCCCCAGGCTCATCAGCACCCGCATGCAGCCACTATGCACCAACAAGGCCCATCATCTACCCAGCCACAGCACTATGCAGCCACAAGCCCATCATCCTACCCAGCACAACACTAGCAGCCCACAAGGCCCATTCACTACCCAGCCATCAGCACAAGGCCCATCATCTACCCAGCCATCAGCCACAAGGTCATCAGGGATGGAGCAGGCAGGGAGGCCCAGAGAGGCTTAACAGAGACATGTTTACATCAGCTCTCCTTAGATCTCACCTGATCTCTGTAAATTCTGTTGTTCGATTATCTTCATGTGGTTGTCATCGCTTGTCGATCCCAACTAGATGATTAAAGAATTATAAATTATTGAGAATACACCTACGTGTAGTTCAGTGAGGCTGCTGAGGGAGGACGGCTCTAAATAAGTCTGTGGAATGGATGTTCAATGAAATGGTATAAAACACAATCAAACACTGGTTTCCATGTAGTTGTAACCAATTTCCCATTGAACCTCCATTCCTGGCACTTTTTGAGCCGTCCTCCCTCAGGCAGCCTCCACTGGTCTAGATTAAACTGTTTACAGAGAGAATCTGGCAGTTGTCGGCTTCCTGCCTCTGACCTTAAACTCCGGTTTCACCGCTGAGAGTTCCTGGTTCAGCATTCTCCTCATTCCTGCTCATCTCCCACAATAAGTCAGTACGTTCAGGAGGTAGCATTTGTGTTCGTGTTAGCATTGTAAAAAATCCAAAGTACTTGTACAGCTGATGATTTGTGTAGGGGAGGGCTGAAAGTAGATATGAAAAGGGTACCTGGGCCTGAAGGCATTGTGACAAGTACATATTTAACCAGCTGCCATCCAGTTGAGCAGGAGGACGAGAGAGGTCGGGACAGGATGTCTTCATTCTGTCCAGTGATCCTATAGTCGAAAATAATTACTGCCTGCGGCTATGGAACCCTGACCTGTTCACCGGACGTTCTACCGTGTCCCAGACCTGTGTTTTCAACTCTCTAGAGACAGCATGAGCGGTAGAGATACTCTTAATGATCGGCTATGAAAAGCCAACTGACATCTTACTCCTGAGTTGCTGACCTTGTTGCACCCTCGACATACTGTGATATATATTAGACATGCTGGCATTATGAACATTGAACATCTAGCCATGTTCGTTAAATCTCCAACGCACAGCCAGAAAGAGGATGGCCAACCCCTCATAGCCTGTTCCTCTCTAGGTTTCTCCCCTGTTCTGACTTTGTAGGGAGTTTTTCCCTAGCCACCGTTGCTTTCTACCCTGCATGCTTGCTGGTTTGGGGTTTTAGGCTGGTGATCTGTACAGCACTTTGAGAACATCAGCTGATGTAAGAAGGGGCTATAATAAATACATTGATTTGATAACCCTGATCCGGCTCACAGTGAAAAGCCGGACTCCAAATTGCCCTATTTCCTAACATAGTGCACTCCTTTTGACCCAGGTCCCTTGTCCAAAGTAGCACTACAGAAGAAAAAGGCGCCATAATGAATACATTACAAAAATACGAGGGAATATGAAAAGAGACGGTTTTTGGAGGTGATGTTGATAGCGACGTTTGTCGACCTCCGCTACTCAGTTGTCACATCCTAATTAAAAACCAGCTTGATGATGGACAGTTAACATCACCTGAAGACAGTTACATCACACTGGAAGACAGTAAACATCACACTAAAGACATGCTACATCACATGAAAAGACAGTTACATCACACTTGGAAGACAGTACATCACATGAAGACAGTACATCACACTAAAGACAGCTACATCACAGCTGAAGACAGTACTCCACTGGAAGACAGTTAACATCACACTGAAGACATTACATCACACTGAAAACAGTTACATCACACCTGAAGACAGTTCCATCACACTTGAAAACAGTTCCATCACACTGAGACAGTTTAACATCAACACTGAAGACATTACATCACACTGAAGGACAGTTACATCCACACTTGAAGACAGATACATCACACTGAAGGAACAGTTGACATCACACGAAGACAGTTACATCAACACTGAAGACATTAAGCACACATTGCTTTGGACAGAATGAGCACCATCAATCTTTTAATGACGGAAGAAACATTTGATGGAAAAGACAAATCTAGAGTACGCACACAAAGAAATGTGTACTCTTTCTCTCCGGTCAGTTCTCTGTCTCTAGTCTGTTCTCTGCGTCTCTGGTCTGGGTCTGGTCTCTGGTCTGGTCTGGTCTCTGGTCTTGTCTGGTCCTGGTCGCTCGGTCTCTGTCTGTCTGTACAGTTAAGTCCATCGGGGTTCCTCTGGTGCTGGTCTGTCTGTCACCAGATTAGTCCCAGGTCTCTGTCTGATACAAGTCCAGGTCTCCTTTCATAGCCGTCTCTGGTCTGTACAGTAGGTTGCCAGGGGTCTCACAAGCCCTCCTGTCCCACAGAGAGTGCAGTCCCTTGGTTTCTCCTGCACAACAGAACGGGCATGAGACACTTCTGTCCAGGGGAACTGCTGAACTTGGAGATGTTGAGACGACCAGAGGACAAAGACAAAAACCCTGGTCCCACCTTCTCCCTCCTCCTCCTGCCTCCCCTCCCTGGTCTACCTCCTGCTCCCTCCTCCCCCCTCCTTCCTCTCCCTCCCTGCCTCCGCTCCCTCCCTCCCTGTCTCCCTGCCTGCCTCAGGAGAAACAAGACAATCCCCCTGGTTGACAATTAGAGAGACCATTTAAGCAGGGACTGTGATTAGGAGTCATGAAGGCCAGCCATGTACAAGCCAGCTACTGAAGCCTACTCAGCCTGCCTTGTGTCTGCCCTGGAAGAACGCGACACCCCTGCATGCAGGAAACAAACCCATAGCAGGATTCATCCTCTGACTTTTTCATGTTGACATCAAGTTTGTTTCTGCCAATCAGTGTGGTAAACAAAAAGTACAACATTGTCAAACAATCATCCAAATCATTGCAGAGAACATTGGGATTTTAAAATGGGAAGCAGAGCCTACTCAGTAATGTCTAGCTCATCATTCCCGAACACTTGAACTTGTCTTGTACCAGCATTGTTTGCCACAAACTTTCTGCACATGTACTGAAGATACTCTCACACTGTTTCACACCAACCAACTCACAAACTGACTGATGAAATTTCTATTGTTCCCCTTCAACAAACAATTTTTTTTTCCCCAGACCAGACACATCCAGAACAGACCAGACACATCCAGAACAGACCAGAGATCAGACAACCAGAACACATCCAGAACAGACCAGACACATCCAGAACAGACCAGACACATCCAGAACAGACAGACACATCCAGAACAGGACCAGACACATCAACCAGAAAAACCAGACCAGACAACACATCCAGAAACAGACCAGACACTCAGACAACCAGACCATCAGACCAGACACATCCAGACCAGACCAAAACCCAGAACCAACCACCAGACACATCCAGAACAGACCAACACACAGACCAGACACATCCAGACCAGACCAGAAGCACAAATCCAGAACAGACCAGACACACCAGAACAGACCAAGACACATCCAGACCAGACACATCCAGACCAGAACAAGACACATCCAACACATCCAGACCAGACACTCCAGACCAGACACAGACAGATCAGACCAGACCACATCCAGAACAGACCAATACATCCAAAACAGACCAGACCATCCAGACCAGACACAATCCAAGACGCAAGACCAGACAACATCAACCAGACCCAGACACATCCAGAACAGCCAGGCACATCCAGAATCACCAGGACAACGACTCCAGACAACCGACACATCCAGACAACCAGACATCATCCAGAACAGACCAGACACATCCAGACCAGACACATCCAGACCAGACAGCATCAGACACATCCAGCAGACCCAGAACATCCTATCCAGACCAGAAACAACGATCAGACCACACATCCAGACAACAGACCAGAACAGACCAGACACATCCAGACCAGACACATTCCAAGACAACAGACCAGACACATCCAACCAGACCAGACACATCAAGACCAGACCAGACACATCCAGAACAGGGACCAGACAGATCCAAGACAGACCCAGACACATCCAGACCAGACCAGACACAGTCCAGAACAGACCAGAACATCCAGACCGACCAGACACAATCCAGAACAGACCAGACACAATCCAGACCAGACCAGACCACATCCAGAACAGACCAGGACACATCCAGAACAGACCAGACACATCCAGAACCAGACAGACACATCCAGAACGACCATCCAGACCAGACAGGACACAATCCAGACACATCCAGACCAGACACTCCAGACCAACACACCAAGATCAGACCGACACATCAGACAGACCAGACACATCCAAACAGAACCAGACACATCCAGAACAAGACCAGGACACATCCAGACCAGACCAGACACAGTCCAGACCCCCCCCCTAGACACGATCCAGACCAGAACAACACATCCAGACACATTCCAGACCAGGACACATCCGAGACCAGACCAGACACATCCCAGACCAGACAACATCCAGACCAGACCAGACACATCCAGACCAGACACATCAGACCAGACACATCCAGACCAGAACAACACATCCAGACACATCAGACCAGACACATCCAGGACCAGACCAGGACACATCCAGACCAGGACACATCCAGACAGAACCAGACACATCCAGACCAGGACCATGGACACACTCCAGGACCAGACCAGACAATCCAGAACAGGACCAGACCAGATATTCAAAATATATTTTAAATTTGAGATTA
>NW_019945253.1:41807-44642 GCF_002910315.2 Salvelinus sp. IW2-2015
ACGGGACATGAGACACTTCTTCCAGGGGAACTGCTGAACTGGGAGATTGTTGAGCACCCAGAGGACAAAGACAAAAACCTGGTCCCACCTCTCCCTCCTCTCCCTGCTCCCTCCCCTCCCTGTCCCTCCGCTCCCTGCCTCCCCCTCCTCCTTCCGTCTCCCTCCCTGCCCTCCGCTCCCTCCTCCTCCCTGTCTCCCTGCCTGCCTCAGGAGAAACAAGAACAATCCCCCTGTTGACAATTAAGAGAGCCATTAAGCAGGGAGCTGTGGAGTTAGAGTCATGAAGGCCAGCCAGTTACAAGCCAGCTACTTGAAGCCTACTCAGCCTCCTTGTTCTGGCCCTGGAAGAACGCGACACCCCTGCATGCAGGAAACAAAACCCATAGCAGGACTTCATCCTCTGACCTTTTTCATGTGTGACATCAAGTGTTTCTGCCAATTCAGTGTGGTAAACGAAACAGTACAACATTGTCAAACAATCATCCAAATATTGCAGAGAACATTGGATTTAAAATGGGGAAGCAGAGGCCTACTTCAGAATATGTCTACTCAATCATTTCCCGAACACTGTGACATTGTCTTGTACAGCATTGTTTGCACAGAACTTTCTGCACATGTACTGAGAGATACTCTCAGTCTGTTCACACCAAACAACTCACAAACTGACTGCATGAAAGTTTCTATGTTCCCCATTCAACAACAAAATTTTTTTTCAAACCAAGACCAAACAACAACGTCACAACAACATCACGACAGACCAACACATCCAGAACAGGACCAGACCACCAACCAGAACAGAACAAACAACGACCAACAACAACAGACCAGACACATCCAGAGACAGACCAGACACACATCCGAACAGACCAGAGACACATCCAGACCAGACCAGACACATCCAGACCAGACCACACATCCAGAACCAACCACAGACACATCCACAACAGACCAGACACATCCAGACCAGACCAGACACCATCCAGAACAGACAGACACATCCAGATACAGACCAGACACAATCCAGACCAGACAGACAACATCCAGAGAAACAGACACATCCAGACCAAGAACAGACACATCCAGACACATCCAGACCAGACACTCCAGACCAGACACATACAGATCAGACCAGACACCATCCAGACAGACCAGATACATCCAAAACAACCAGATTTCGAAGTAGCCATCCTTTGGCTTGATGACAGCTTTGCACACGCTTTGCATTCTCTCAACCAGCTTCATGAGGTAGTCCCCTGGAATGCATTTCAATTAGCAGGTGTGCCTTGTTAAAAGTTAAATAGTGGAATTTCTTTCCTATTAATGCGTTTGAGCTAATCAGTTGTGTTGTGACAAGGTAGGGGTGGTATACAGAAGATAGCCCTATTTGGTAAAAGATCAAGTCCAAATTATGGCAAGAACAGCTCAAATAAGCAAAGAGAAACGACAGTCCATCATTATTTTAAGACACGACGGTCAATCAATACGGAACATTTCAAGAACTTTGAACATTTCTTCAAATGCAATCGCAAAAAACATCAAGCGCTATGACATAAAGTTAATTTCTTTGCCATTTTTTTTTTGCAGTTTTCCTTTAGTGCCCTATAACCAACAGGATGCATGTTGTGGAATATTTTTGAATTCTTTACAGACTTCCTTCTTATCACTCTGTCATTTAGGTTAGTAATTGTGGAGTAACTACAATGTTGTTGATCCATCCTCAGTTTTCTCCTATCACAGCCATTCATAAAAAAAAGCCATCCCTTATCTATCAGATTGGTCCTTCAAGCCAGAGTACTTGCTATTGCACAATCCATCACAGTGTATTTATGAGATCAATATAACAATCATTTGCCACTTATGCAAAAAGGGACKAACAGTAAAGTGAGTGCATATCAAGACCAGTCTGGTTAGGATCTCTGACTTACTGGTTGTGTAATCTCATCGCCTCAGTCATCACCTCAATCACGCTATGCAYCCAAACGTGAAATTGTATAGGAAAGCATAGCTCTGCAAATGTGTGAATGCAATATTTTTTTTACATGGTAATGATGTCTGAGTACAGTGTCCAAAATGGCATCCTACTGCCTACAAAAGTAGGGCACTACATAGAAAATAGAGTGACATTTGGGACACAGACTAMGGGTGAATTCCACTTGAATATGAGTCAGGATCGTCTGCATTGTTCTGCCTTTACGGAAGCCTATTGACACCTTGGCAAATCAAATTGGTCTCTCAGTGACAGCTTTAATCGCCGCTCTGATTCAATTCAGACAATAATCGAGAAATACAATCTGTGCCTGCACATAGAAAACAAGTATTTAGAAAGGAAATGGTATGCCGTCAGAATCACTTTCACAGTAACATCTCACAGAGAACCATYGATAACGTACAAATGTTCCACATTTATGAGATAAGTTGATTGGAATCCAACAGACTTGATAAAACTCAACAAGTGTATCAGATCTCACAGAACAAACGCATTAGCATCTACTGATAGAATAGTCCTCGCAGATTCTTACAACTGGAACCTATGAACATGAAACATGAAATATGAAACATTCAACATTCAAAATGAACATCAACATGAACCATTCAACATTAAACAACCTACCATTACATAGGGAGGGTAGATGCTGATTCTAGTACACAGGGAGGGTAGATTCTGATTCTAGTACACAGGGAGGGTAGATGCTGATTCTAGTACACAGGGAGGGTAGATTCTGATTCTAGTACACAGGGAGGGTAGATTATGATTCTAGTACACAGGGAGGGTAGATGCTGATTCTAGTACACAGGGAGGGTAGATGCTGATTCTAGTACACAGGGAGGGTAGAT
>NW_019945253.1:45329-49006 GCF_002910315.2 Salvelinus sp. IW2-2015
GCTGATTCTAGAGCCCTAAGGACCCTGGTCAAAAGTAGTGGACTGTTAGGGAATAGGTTGCAACTTGGGATGTACTACAAGATATTAACGTAGTCTATTAGTATCAGAGAATTTAAACCTGTCACAATGTTTGAAGAGTTGCCCGTGTCCCCCAGAATCTTTCCAGGTGTGTTGCCATGTTGGACCGAAGAATTTCTCACCATTATACGAGCAGAACGAACAAGATGGTCACAGCTGGGGAGGGAGGCTTTGGAAACTACATAACCACTGTACACCATGCAGAGCTAGCTGGGGAAGGAAGCCTTTGGAAACTACAATAACCACTGTACACCATGCAGAGCTAGCTGGGGAGGGGAGGCCTATGGAAACTACAATAACCACTGTACACCATGCAGAGCTAGCGGGGAAGGGAAGCCTTTGGAAACTACAATAACCACTGTCACCATGCAGAGCTAGCTGGGGAAGGAGAGGCCTTTGGAAACTACAATAAACCACTGTACCACCATGCAGAGCTAGCTGGGGGGGGAGGCCTTTGGAAACTACAATAACCACTGTACACCATGCAGAGCTAGCTGGGGAAGGGAAGCCTTTGGAAACTACAATAACCACTGTACACCATGCAGAGCTAGCTGGGGAGAGAGAGGCCTTTGGAAACTACAATAACCACTGTACACCATGCAGAGCATGCTGGGGAAGGGAAGCCTTTGGAAACTACAATAACCACTGTTACACCATGCAGAGTAGCTGGGGAAGGGAAGCCTTTGGAAACTACAATAACACACTGTACACCATGCAGAGCTAGCTGGGGAAGGGAAGCCTTTGGGAAACTACAATAACCACTGGACACCATGCAGAGCTAGCTGGGGAAGGGAGGCCTTTGGAAACTACAATAAACCACTGTACACCATGCAGAGCTAGCTGGGGAAGGGAAGCTTTGGAAAACTACAATAACACACTGTACACCATGCAGAGCTAGCTGGGGAAAAGAAGCCTTTGGAAACTACAATAAACCACTGTACACCATGCAGAGCTAGCTGGGGAAGAGAAGCCTTGGAAAACTACAATAACCACTGTACACCATGCAGAGCTAGCAGGGGATAGGGAGGCCTTTGAAACTACAATAACCCACTGTACACCATGCAAGCTAGATGAGGAGGGGACAAAAACACAACACAGAGTTACACATTGGGATAAACAAATGTACCGTCAATAATACAATAGAAAATATATATATACAGTGTGGACTGTAAACAAATACTACAGTATGTTTACACATATTGATAATGTTCATGTGGCCTAAAGGAGGAGGTTGAGGGCCCTGGAGTGTAGTGGTGCCAGAAAATAACCTCTCCCTCAATGTTGACAAAACAAAGGAGACTGATTCGTGGACTTCAGGAAACAGCAGAGGAGCACGCCCCTATCCACATCGACGGGACCGCAGTGGAGCAGATGGAAAGTTTCAAGTTACTCGGGCGTACACGTCACCGCCGAACTGAAATGATCCACCCACAAGACAGTGTGGTGAAGACGGCTGCAACAACGCTTTCAAACTCAGGAGACCGTGGGGCAAAACTACCTGCCCGTCCAGGACACCTACACCACCCGATGTCACAGGAAGGCCAAAAAGCTCATCAAGGACAACAACCACCCGAGCCACTGCCTGTTCACCCCGCTTATCATACCAGAAGGGCGAGGGTCAGATACCAGGTGCATCAAGCGAAGGATCGAGAGCACTTGTAAAAACAACTTTAAGGCCATCACGATGTTTAAAATAACACCATCACTAGGCGCTTCCACCCGGTTACTCAAACCTGCACCTTAGAGGCTGCTGCCCTCTATTAACATAGACATGGAATCACTGGCCACTTTAATAATGTTACTCAACCTCAGACCTTAGAGGGCTGCTGCCCTCATATACATAGACATGAATCACTGGCCATCTTAATAATGTTACTCAACCCTCGACCTTAGAGGCTGCTGCCCTCATCTACATAGACATGGAATCACTGGTCACTTTAATAATGTTACTCAACCCTCCACCTTAGAGGCTGCTGCCCCAATACATAGACATGGAAATCACTGGCCACTTTAATAATGTTACTCAACCTCCACCTTAGAGGCTGCTGCCCCTTATACATAGACATGGAATCACTGGTCACTTTTAATAATGTTACTCCACCCCTGCACCTTTAGAGGCTGCTGCCCATATACATAGACATGGAGATCACTTGGCCACGTTTAATAATGTTACTCAACCCTCACCTTAGAGCTGCTGACCCTCTATACATAGACATGGAATCACTGGTCACTTTAATAATGTTACTTTTCCACCCTGCCACCTTAGAGGCTGCTGCCTCTATACATAGACATGGAATCACTGGCCACTTTAATAATGTTACTCAACCCTGCACCTTAGAGGCTGCTGCCCTCTATTACATAGACATGGGAATCACTGGCACGCCTTTAATAATGTACTCCACCCTGCAACCTTAGAGGCTGCTGCCCCATTATACATAGACATGGAATCACTGGCCACTTTAATAATGTTACTCCAACCCTCCACCTTAGAGGCTGCTGCCCTCTATACATGACATGGAATCCACTGGCCACTTTAGTAATGTTACCTCAACCCTGCACCTTTAGAGGCTGCTGCCCTCTATACATAGACAATGGAATCACTGGCCACTTTAATAATGTACTCCACCCTGCACCTTGAGGCTGCGCCCCATTATACATAGACATGGAATCACTGGCCACTTTAATAATGTTACTCAACCCTGCACCTTAGAGGCTGCTGCCTCTATACATAGACATGGAATCACTGGTCACTTTAATAATGTTACTAACCCTGCACCTTAGAGGCTAGCTGCAAACCTCGTCTGATGATTCTAGTACACAGGGAGGGTAGATGCTGATTCTAGTACACAGGGAGGGTAGATGCTGATTCTAGTACACAGGGAGGGTAGATTCTGATTCTAGTACACAGGGAGGGTAGATTCTGATTCTAGTACACAGGGAGGGTAGATTCTGATTCTAGTACACAGGGAGGGTAGATGCTGATTCTAGAGCCCTAAGGACCCTGGTCAAAAGTAGTGGACTGTATAGGGAATAGGTTGCAACTTGGGATGTACTACAAGATATTAACGTAGTCTATTTAGTATCAGAGAATTTAAACACCTGCATGCGTGTCACAGTGGTTGAATTGTAAGTTGTTTACAAAGCTTTCCCTTCCAGCATAGCTCTTGCAGATGGTGTACAGTGGTTATTGTCATGTTTTCTCAGAAGCAATCCCTTTCCCCAGTTGTAGCTCTGCATGGGTACAGTTGGCTTTGTTAAGTCTCCCTACGGCCTCCCTTCCCAGCTGGCTCTGCTTGGTCCGTACATGTGGGATTGTGAGTTTTCCACAGGCTTCCTTGCCCCAGCTAGCTTTTGTATGGTGTCCTACGTGGTTTATGGTGAGTTTCCAAAGCGCCTCCCTTCTCCCAAGCTAGCTCTGCATGGTGTATCAGCGGTTAATGTAGTTTCCAAAAGGCTCCCCTCCCACCAGCTTGTGACCCCACGTTTCGTCTTTGCGTCTCGACTCGTATAATGGTGAGGAGATGTCTTCGGTCCAACATGCGCTACCAACCTGGAAAGATTGCTGGGGAACGGGCATACTCTTCAAACATTGTGACAGG
>NW_019945253.1:52289-76430 GCF_002910315.2 Salvelinus sp. IW2-2015
AAGAGATTGTCCCCGCCTGCTTAAGCCAGTATATGTCCCGTGCCGTCTGAAGTTTGCTAGAGACAGGCATTTGGATGATCGCAGAAGAAGATTGGGAGAATTATCATATGGTCACAGTACTGAACACCAAAATAGAACTTTTTTGGTAAAAAACTAACTCGTCCGTGTTTGGAGGACAAAGAATGCTGAGTTGCATCCAAAGAAAACCATAACCTCCTCGGAAGGCATGGGGGTGGCAAACATCATGCGTTTCGGGGCTGTTTTTTCTGGCAAAGGGACCAGGACGACTGATCCGTGTAAAGGAAAGAATGATGGGGCGCATGTATCGTGAGATTATTGAGTGAAAACCTCCTTCCAATCAGCAAGGGCATTGGAAGATGAAAACGTGGCTGGGTCTTTCAGCATGACAAGATCACCAAACACCACCGCCGGGGCAACAAGGAGCTGGCTTCGTAAAGAAGCATTTCAAGGTCCTGGATGCCTAGCAGTCTCAGATCTCAACGCGCCATCAAGAGAAAATCTTTGAGGGAGTTGAAAGTCCGTGTTGCCACAGCCAACAGCCCAAAACATCAACTGCTATAGAGGAGATCTGCATGGAGGATTGGGGCCAAAATACCAGCAACAGTGTGTGAAAACGCTTGGTGAAGACTTACAGAAACGTTTGACCATCTGTCATTGCAACAAAGGGTATATTAACAAAGTATTGAGATAAACTTTTTGTTATTTGACCAAATATCTTATTTTCCACCATAATTTGGCAAATAAATTCATTCCAAAATCCTCACAATGTGATTTTCTGGATTTTTTTTTCTATTTTGTCTGTCATAGTTGAAGTGTACCTATGATGAAAATATACAGGCCTCTCTCATCTTTTTAGTGGGAGAAACTTGCACCAATTGGTGGCTGACTAAATACTTTGGCCCCCCCTGTAAATAAGATGTATTGGAGTGTAGCAGAAGGTCTTACAGTTTTATTACCTGGATCAATTACAAACATACATTACTATCTATGCCAATAACCTCTACTTCATCTGAGACCTGGATCAATACAACATACATTATCATATCTATTCTGAGGACCTGTGGTCATACAAACATACATTATCTATCCATTCTGAGACTGGTATAATACAACCACATACATTCATTCTATCTATTTCTGAGACCTCTGGACTCAATTACAAACATACATTCATCTATTCTCCCGAGACCTGGCTCAATACAACATTACATTATCTATCTATTCTGAGACTGGTCAATACAAAACATACTTATCTTATCTATTCTGAGACCCGCGTCAATTCAAACATACATTATCTATCCTATTTCTGAGACCTGGCTCAATACAAAACATACATTACTAACTATTATCTGAAGACCTGGCATCAATACAAACATAATCACTAATCTATCTATTCTGAAGACCTGGCCATCAAATACAACATCATAATTATCTATCTGAGACCTGGCTCAATACAAAAACATAATCACTACTCTCCCTATTCTGAGACCCTGCTCAATACAAACCATACATCACTAACTATCTCTTCTGAGACCTGGCTCAATTAAAAACATACATATAATCATCTATTCTGAGAACCTGGCTCAAATACAAACATACATCACAACTATCTATTCTGAGACCTGGCCTCAAATACAAACATACATCCTAACTTATCTATTCTGAGACCCTGGCTCAAATACAAACATAACATTACTATCTATCTATTCTGAGTCCCTGGTGGCAAGCTGTGTAGAGGCGCGTAGCCTAGTGGTAGAGTGTAGGGGCGGCCAGGTAGCCCCTAGTGGTTAGAGTGGTAGGGGCGGCAGTTAGCAGTGGTTAGAGTGTAAGGGACGGCAGGTAGCCTAGTGGTTTTAGAGTGTTTGGACTGTAACGACAAAAGCCGTCGTTGAAAAAGAAAGAATTTGTTCTTAACTGACTTGCCTAGTTAAATAAAGATAACTTTTTTTATATATATATATATATATATAATAAATACATAAAAAATAAATATATTATATATATAGATAAATAAAAGGTCTGGCTCAATACAACATATATTAATATCTATCTATTCTGAGGTAATAATGTTAGCGCTGGTGGTGGTCTATCAGACAAACATTGATTATACAATCACTTCTAATGTGTGTTTGTTTTTACGGACCTCTCTCTTATCTATAAGATAAACTATAGAGATAGGAGTGCTTCCCTTATCTCAACTATTCCACCCAGTTTTCCAATACTTCTGCTAGTTGGGTGGTCCCAGAAAGAGAGATGGTAGAGTAGAAGTGTTGAACTAAAGTTTGCCTGTCAAAAAGAGTAATGTACTTTAATTATGGCCTTTAAAGCAGGACATGGCTTTTTCCTACGTAATGCTATCAGACTGGCATTACCACTCTTCACCACTAGGTTACACAGGTCTGCCAATATATGCTATCAGACTGCATTACCACTATTTCACCACTTAGGTTCACAGGTCTGCCAATATATGCTATCGAGACTGCAGTACCACCTATTCACCACTAGGTTCACAGGTCTGCCAATATATGCCTATCAGATCTGCAGTACCACTATTCACCACTAGGTTCGCAGGTCTGCCAATATATGCTATCAGACTGCAGTACACTATTCACCACTAGGTTCGCAGGTCTGCAACGTATGCCACCAGTCTGCATTACCACTATTCACCACTAGGTTCGCAGGTCTGCCAGCCAATAATATTCCCTGCATTATCATTGTTCACACACCTTAGTTTTTGCAGGTCTGCCAGCCAATTATATCCTGCATTATCATTGTTCACGCACTAGGTTTGCAGGTCTGCAAGCCCAATATACCCCTGCATTACATTGTTCACCACTAGGTTTGCAGGTCTGCAAGCCAATATACCCTGCATTACCATTGTTCACTCACTAGGTTTGCAGGTCTGCAAGCAATATATCCCTGCATTACCATTGTTCACCACTAGGTTTGCAGGTCTGCAAAGCCAATATATCCTGTATTACCATTGTTCACCACTAGGTTTGCAGGTCTGCAAGCCAATATGTGCAGGCAGCGATCAGTTTGAAATAGCATGCATTTCGTTTTACTTGCATTTAAGAAGCAGTTGGAGGCCATGGAAGCGAGAGTATGGGCGTTGAAGCTCGTCTGGAGGTTGTTATACTACAGTGTCCAAGAAGGGACAGAGGTATACAGAATGGTGTTGTCTGCGTAGAGGTGGATCAGAGAATCACCAGCAGCAAGAGCGACATCATTGATGTATACAGAAAAGAGAGTCGGCCGAGAATTGAACCCTTGGCACCTCCCCATAGAGACTGCCAGAGGTCCGGACAACAGGCCCTCCGATTTTAACACACTGAACTCTATCAGAGAAGTAGTTGGTGAACCAGCCGAGGCAATCATTTGAGAAGCAAGGCTATTGAGTCTGCGATAAAGAATGTGGTGATTGACAGAGTCGAAAGCCTTGGCCAGGTCGATGAATACGGCTGCACAAGTATGTCTCTTATCGATGGCGGTTATGATATCGTTTAGGACCTTGAGCGTGGCTGAGGTGCACCCATGACCAGCTCTGAAACCAGATTGCATAGCGGAGAAGGTACGGTGGGATTCGAAATGGTCGGTGATCTGTTTGTTTACCTGGCTTTCGAAGACCTTAGAAAGGCAGGGTAGGATAGATATAGGTCTATAGCAGTTTGGTTTGTATTTCTATTTGTTTCTATGTTACTGTCTCTATGCTCAGTCAGAGATGGTAAAGATAACATTGTGTATGCTATGCAGTATGCTACTGTGCCTAGGCTCAGCTGTTACTGGAGATAGATGGAATGTATTTATTCCTGTGTGACCTGTGATGGTGGATATGATTTGCTTTGGCCTCTATCTGATTTTTAAATTCACATTAACCGACATAGGAAACAGATCTGGGACCCAGGCTAGAATCACACTGAGCTCTCTGGGAATATGGAGGCCTCCTGTAATATTGTGGACATATTTTAGCAATGTCACATGTTCAACAGTAAGCATGCGTAAACACTGTAACGACTCCCCTGCCTGGGAAGTCTCCCCAAGCAGGTTAATCCTATTGAACGAGTGGTTATTTAAGATTAGCAATGGGCTGGACGATTCGAAACACTCAATGGGTGTGTTGTACTGCCTCCGATCGTTACATTGGTGTCAGAAGCGGGACGGAGGCCGTGAGTAAACATTGTTTGAGGAATATAACCATTTGACTATGTTCTCCATTATACTGAACAACACGTGATTCATAAACCTCACAACAGGCTGATCAGAGTGACCCCCCATTCTAATACTCATCACTTACTCTGAGGTGACTTCCCCTCATGCTGCTCTCTCTCTCTCTCTCTCTCTCTCCGTCTCTCTCTCTTCTCTCTCTCCTCTTCTCTGTCTGTCTCTTCTCTGTCTTCTCCTCTCTCTGTCTCTCTCTATCTCTCTCTGTCTGTCTGTCTGTCTGTCTGTCTGTCTGTCTGTCTGTCTGTCTGTCTGTTCTGTCTGTCTCTCTCTCTCACCACAAACTCACTCACCCTCACTCACTCACTCACTCACTTCACTCACCACTCACTCACTCACTCACTCATCACTCACTCACTCACTCACTCACTCACTCACTCACTCACCTCACCATCACTCACTCACTCACCCACCACAAACACACACACACAACACACACACAACACACCACACACACAACACACACACCACAACACACACACACCCACACACACACACCACACACACACACACACAACACACAGTGCACACACACACACACACACACACACAACACACACACAGTGCCACACAAACCACATACACACACACACAACACAGACATACACACACACACACACAGTGACAACAAAGTCACACACACACACACACACAACACACACACACACACACCACACAGTGCACACATATGTATACACACACACACACACACACACACACACACACACACACACACACACACACACACACACACACACACACACACACACAACACACACACACACACAACACACATTACACAGATGCACCACAAAACACCACCACATCACACACACACACACACACACACACACAACAGTGCACACATATGTAATACAACACATCACACATCACACAACACACACACACACACACCACACACACCCACCCAGGCACACTAAGCCACAGTGCTACACACACACACACACAACATGTACCCCACAGAACACACACACAGTGCACACACATGTACACCACACACAGACAATGCCAGTGGCTGTGACAGCAGAGCAGACCACAGTGATGTCCTGTCTGCTCTCTGCACTGTGACAGACTGTTAGTGATGTCTGTCCTGCTCTCTGCACTGTGACAGACTGTTAGTGATGTCTGTCTGCTCTCTGCACTGTGCCAGACTTATGTGATGTCTGTCTGCTCTCTGCACTGTGACAGACGGTACGTGCTGTCGGTCTGCTCTCTGCACTGTGACAGACTGTTAGTGATGTTGTCTGCTCTCTGCACTGTGACAGACTGTACGTGCTGTCTGTCTGCTCTCTGCACTGTGACAGACTGTACGTGCTGTCTGTCTGCTCTCTGCACTGTGAACAGACGTGCGTGCTGTCTGTCTGCTCTCTGCACTGTGACAGACGGTGCGTGCTGTCTGTCTGCTCTCTGCACTGTGCACAGACGGTACGTGCTGTCTGTCTGCTCTCTGCACTGTGACAGACGGTACGTGCTTTCTGTCTGCTCTCTGCACTGTGACCAGACGCGTAACGTGCTGTCTGTCTGCTCTCCGTCGCACGTGCTGACAGACCTGTAAGTGGCTGGACGTGTCCTGCCTACTGGTACTCGCTGCACTGCGCAACAGACTGTTAGTGATGTCGTGTCGCTCTTCTGCAACTGTGCACAGACGGTACGTGCTGTCTGTCTGCTGCTCCTGCAACTGTGGACAGACTGTAAATGTGATGTTCTGTCTGCTCTCCTGCAACTGTGACATCGATTCTCCGCCTTAGAGGTTTTCGAATGGTCCCTGTCTACTGAGACCATACTTCGTGCACTGTGACAGAGCCACCAGGAGATGGAGTGATGGTCAGACTCAGGGATCCTGCCGACTCTCTTGACACCGTGGCAGACTGTTCATTGGTGACATGCTCCTGTAACTGCTGCTTTGGCAGCTGTGAGCAGACAGACAGACATACGAGTCGATGAGATTTAACGTGCTAGTCGCTGTCATTATACTGCCAGTCACTCCTAGACACCTGATGACAGACTGACAGCTAAGAGGACTGTCTAGTTCATGAGCATCGACATTCACTGTCATAACATCAGTGTCTGCTATCAGAACCGGTATGATCTCGCAGTGAGCTGTCTGTCTACGCTCGTCATGACGAGCACCTGAGTCGAACGAGACTACGCCGAGCTCGGTCACAGAGCCGGTAGAGACATAAGAAGCTATGGTCCATAGATAGACCAAGAGAGCAGAGACAGTGTAAGTACACCAGTTGTTCCAGCTTTACACCATGGAGGCGATGAGAGACCTAGAGAATAGAGCACAGTACACTGATTTTTCACACGGTTTGGCAGAAGTATGCACGTACTAAGACCTAGGAACGACCAGAGGCGATTGTACCCTAGAGTGGCCGAGTGGCTAAGAACAGCGGCGAGTGGCCGTTGCTCACAGTGAGCTACGCAGATGCCAGCAATTACAAGAGAGGAGCACGGTACACTGGTCTGGCTCACTACAGTGCCGGTAGAGCATGACAAGACAGCGAGATAGTACACGTCTGTACGAGGAGTCTGTCGAGAGGGCACACAGAATTTACTTATACAGTCTGTCACAGATGCAATGATGGAGCACACCGACTAGCACGCAGCCAGTACGATCCTGGAGGTGACGAGACGTCATCTATGGCCACCTCCCCGTCGCCACCAGTGTCAAGAGACCGCCGACCATCATCAGTCTGTCCATTGGCGAGTGCATCCCACGGATCTCATCTTTCTACCGTTCACAGTGGAGAGAGCAGATCCGCACAACTGTGGCTGTCGTTACAGGGCAGGCTGTGCTCGTGCGGGTCGTGTCGTCTCTCATGGGTTGTGCTGGTCATGGGGGGCGGGTGGGTGGGGGCGGGGTGCTCTGCTCGCGTTCTGCTGTCGGGTTGTTCGATTTTGCTATGTTCTGTGTGTGTAACCAACAGGTGTCACCTTCGTCGGTCGTCGTTGGTCGTGTGTTTCGTTGTGTGGCGTCTTGGGTACTTTGTGGCACTCTGTTGTGTGTGTGTGTGTGTGTGTGGTGTGTGTGTGGGTGTGCTGTGTGCGCGCTGTGCTAGGTGCTGTGTGCTTGTGAGAGAGGATTGTGTATGCTGCTGAGATGTGCTTGAGCTCGATTGTTGAGTCTGGTGATGATAATACCTCACTACATGTCGTCTGCACTGCGTATGATAGGATCGATGATGCCCTCTGGGGAATATATGGTAGTCGTGGGGATATCAATGTGATGGAGTCGGATATCGCAGGTTCATCAATGGTATGGTGTGACCAAAGCATCTAAGTCGAGGTGTAGATCTATTGTGTGAACAACATGACTAGGTCATGTGGTCTTCACCGTGTATAGTGTGGTTCGGGTGTTTGTATATGGTCATCATGTGCTATACTCTCTTGTAGTGATTGAATTGATAGTTCTGAGATAGGTCAAGTTGTCTGCGCTACATGTTATGATTGGGTGTGATGCAAGAGTCTATGATGTCCAGATCATTGATATAGCTGATAGAGTGAAAGTGATATGTATGTTGTCGTGAAATTAAAGAGATTTAACAGTTCAAAGGTCAATTTTCCCACTAAGGTTACCAAATGGTATATTGTTACTGAAGTGATGTTCTCATTTTAAAGACTTATCATCAATCACTTATAGGAGACAATGTAAGAGGGCATGAGACTACAACTATCGCATATCACAGATAGGCCTATGACACAGTCATGACAGAGATAACAACCAGTCACGACAGAGCTAACAACGTCACGACAGAGATCGCAAACCAGTCACGAACAGAGATAACAACCAGTCACGCCAGAGATAACAACCGGTCACGACAGAGATAACAACCAGTCACGCCAGAGATAACAACCGGTCACGACAGAGATAACAACCGTCACGACAGAGATCCAACCAGTCCGCAGAGATAACAACCGGTCACGACAGAGATAACAACCGGTCACGACAGAGATAACAACCGGTCACGACAGAGATAACAACCAGTCACGACAGAGATAACAACCGGTCACGACAGAGATAAACCGGCTCGACAGAATCGCAACCAGTCACGACAGAGATAACAACCGGTCACGACAGAGATAAAAACCGGTCACGACAGCGATCGCAACCAGTCACGACAGAGATAACAACCAGGTCACGACAGAGATAACAACCGGTCACACACAGAGATACAGACCAGTCACGCAGAGATAACAACCGGTCACGACAGAGATAACAAACCAGTTCACGCCAGAGATAACAACCGGTCACGAAAGATAACAACCGCACGACAAGCTAACAACCGGTACGACAGAGCTAACAACCAGTCACGACAGAGATAACAACCAGTCACGACAGAGATAACAACCAGTCACGAACAGAGATAAACACCGTCACGACAGAGATAACAACCGTCAACGACAGAGATCGCAACCAGTCAGCCAGAGATAACAACCGGTCACGACAGAGCTAAACAACCGTCAACTGCACAGAGCTAACAACAGTCGTCACGACAGAGATAACAACCAGTCACGACAGAGATAACAACCGGTCACGACAGAGATAACAACCAGTCATGCTGTCACACTGGCTGTATACCATGTGGGTGCCAGACAGTCACATTTGAACTTGAACATAGCCAGGCCTAAGACTTCAAGGTCAGAATTGTATTTTAATGATTTACTCAGTGTCCCTTAATAATATAGAACATAATGCATTCTGGTCACAGACTTCTCATGTCATAAGTAGCTCCATTAATGGTAACTTTGTGGGTAAGTTATATAACTTATTATGCATAACAACGAACCCCCAGTAAAATAATATAGCTTTGAACTTAATGAGACAATATCATCATCCCATGATGTTATTTCCACAGTAGCACATGTTCCTGTTACTGTCTTGTTGTCGCGCAGCAGTAGTGAGAGAACAGACACCTGTTGGTTGTCAGCGGCGCCTCTTCGCGCGCGAAAATGACACGCTCTAGAACACCTGTTGATTGCGTTGCATGATTCTAATGACTTACTGTGGGAGTTTATGAACAGGAAGCATATTGCTATATATATATAGCAATAGTATTAATATGCAAAGAAGTAGTGTCAACTTACTCTAGCAGCCCTGGATGAGTAGGGGTCCTCAAAGAGTGCCCATATTTTTGGTTGCCAAACTTCGCAGCATCCCCTCGATCTGTCCGGGCAGTCCTCAATGCCGAACCGTCTGGGTAGTTCATCGTCCGTGTCATCTGGGTCCGGTGGTTCGAATATGTCCAGTGCCTCCTCTGCGTCCCGATGCTGCCGGTATGTCATCCAGCAACACGGCTCCACGTCGGTCTCATCTATCATCCAAAACGCTAACTCCTCTTCAAAAAGAGGCCCGCAGACATCGGCGGGGCAATGAAGCTTGCCAGTCCTATAATAGTTTAACACATAAGCGAATATGCCAGGGTGCCTGTCGAAAAATAACTCGTTTGTAGTTGGATATGGAGAAATGGGTCTGGGTTGGGAGGGAGTCGGTGGGAGGGAGTCCGTGTCTGGGTTGTTCACCGGCTCTGGCGGGTCGGCTAACAATGCCAGGCGCGTCCCCGGTAGGGTCCTAATTGTGCTCTTGTAGGTTTCGTGTCTTGTACCACCAACATTGATGATTATTTTTTCCGAGTCTTCCCCCCTGGTCATCTCTTCCTTCAGGCATGTCTTGGACGGAGGTTTGTTGCCTGACTTGCGTCCTCGGTAAGACGAAACACACACCGAGTTGATCATAGATTTAGATGGAGAGACGGTTGGTTATTCCGTTAGTTTGTTATTCCGTTATTATATCTCGGTGAATCACACAGTGACAGTTGAGTTTTTCCTCATGTCAGTCCTTGTTATAATACTACTCATGTATCCAACTGTACCGGGGACAGTTGTTGCTTTCAACAAGTCCAATGCGAGCGGCAGGCAGGCAGAGAGAGTGGCCTTGACTAAAACCACCTGTTATAAAAGCTACAATACAACTCCCCGAACCACTCGTATCTATAGGTTGCAATCTCAAAACATCTCTATAAATCTAGACTAGGCAGGCTTTTGTGGTCAAAATATKTGTTGAATAGTCTATAAATAAGCAGAAGTTGTAGCCGAAAATAGGCTTGAAAGATTCAACAGTTACTTGGCGACCTTCAGCGATAGTTTCAGATTAGGCTATGAAATATTGTGAGTGTTATATTCTACATCAAATCTACAAAATGTGCCAATTTAAAGAAAGTCTATTTCTAGATTACATTTTTGGGAGCAATAACCCAAGGTCCTCACCTATTGTTGCGATTTATGCCTTATCCGAAAATTCACAAAATCCGCCAGACCCCCACAAAAAAATCTAACACATTTCCTAAACATGGAAGTTGACCGCAATAATGATCCAAATGTCTACATGCGTGCATTGCGTGCATTGGAATATTCCATCAATTTGCGATGATGTCTTCCTCGAGGCGAATGAGATGTGATGTGAGGTTGTTTTTCAGGGAACATTAAGGATCTGTTGCTTCTCCAACCAGAAGTATCCTCCCTCCTYCCTTAGCTCAGCCACACCATAGTCAGTCAGACAGACGACACACAGCCAGCCCACCCTGTAGCGCCGACTGAGGCTCGCAACAGCCTCGATAAATTAACCCTTTCTAGTCTGGTTAATTTAGCATTTATGAGAGATTATTCTGTTCTATAATATACCACTCCTTTAAATATATTCATGATTTCCGTTGATATAATTTGAAAACGTGAATAGAACTATTAGGGGCTTTAAAATGACTGTAGATTCACGCGTATCTATTATGGTACTGTATCTGTATGCCACAATGTAGGCTGAGGACAGGTAGGGTATCCATCGTTAAATACACTGCTCMAAAAAATAAAGGGAACACTTAAACAACACAATGTAACTCCAAGTCAATCACACTTCTGTGAAATCAAACTGTCCACTTAGGAAGCAACACTGATTGACAATAAATTTCACATGCTGTTGTGCAAATGGAATAGACAAAAGGTGGAAATTATAGGCAATTAGCAAGACACCCCCAATAAAGGAGTGGTTCTGCAGGTGGTGACCACAGACCACTTCTCAGTTCCTATGCTTCCTGGCTGATGTTTTGGTCACTTTTGAATGCTGGCGGTGCTTTCACTCTAATGGTAGCATGAGACGGAGTCTACAACCCACACAAGTGGCTCAGGTAGTGCAGCTCATCCAGGATGGCACATCAATGYGAGCTGTGGCAAGAAGGTTTGCTGTGTCTGTCAGCGTAGTGTCCAGAGCATGGAGGCGCTACCAGGAGACAGGCCAGTACATCAGGAGAAGTGGAGGAGGCCGTAGGAGGGCAACAACCCAGCAGCAGGACCGCTACCTCCGCCTTTGTGCAAGGAGGAGCACTGCCAGAGCCCTGCAAAATGACCTCCAGCAGGCCACAAATGTGCATGAGTTACATTGTGTTGTTTAAGTGTTCCCTTTATTTTTTTGAGCAGTGTATATTGATCCTCAACTAAAACAATGAATTCACACAGACACACCTACACCCACACACATGTATATGAATTCAAAGTCACATTATTGGGAGATCCATGAAAAACATTGTTTATTTGACAACAGCTCTTTGTATGGCAACATATGTATTTTAGTCTGTTACCATTTCCTCACGCTGACTCACTCGTGTTCTATAGACCATGCCAAGCACGTTAACCCCACATCGTTGTATCTACCGGAATAATTGCGTTAGCTGGAGCACTTAAATCAGTCATTTGAGCTTTGAGGCCACTTGTATAAAGACATCTCTCAATAACATGTTGATTCCTTTGCAATCAGAAGCGATGCTTGTACAGTTCTTCATTGCTCTAGAATGTTCTCTTCCTCTCACTGATGCTCGTTGAATACCTTTTTTTTTTTCATCCTTCATTTACAAGAGACAGATTATTATTTATTGTTTTACTTAACTCATCACCACCAAGTAATCATTATCAATTTGTGTTACCGGTTTAAAATAACCAACAATTGCACAAGGTTAGAATAAGGGTTAACACTACCTGTTGTGTCATAATGTTAGGACCACTTTGGAAAGACATGTCTTATAATGTCAATGCGTTCAYGTGTCATCCTCTTCAAATGTGCATCTTAAAAGGAAGATGTTTTTATTGACGTAACCGCAAATACAAATTCAGTTCAGTTCAATTCAATTCAGCTCACACAGCCTGCTTAGTGGTTAACGTCGGTTCAGAGCTATTCTAGGAAAAGATTAGCATATTCATATTTCATAAGACAGTCTGGGTCCAACAGGTGAACAGGTTCAAAAGGAACGGCGTTTGTTGTCATTTTGAAAAGGTGTTTCTATGGTGACCTAAGATCGCCATCTAGTGGTCATATTGGTTCCCATCATTTTGAAGAGTAATGACATCCTACTCCCTACATAGTCCACTACCATTTTAGGACGCATACATTTTTCTTGAATTGAGTCAATAGTCGTTCTGTGGGCATAGTGTGAGTCATCTATCCAAACGTGTACAATTCACTTTGGTTTGAATATCAATGTCAATTTAATACCAGAAATGAAATGATCTTGTGAGCAATTGAAATGATAAGAGAACCACTGTTATGTAATGTTGTACAGTACATTGTTTGTAAACTTTGATTATAAATGTGAGTATGGTACTTGTTATACCAGAGATCACCCCGGCGCCTTTAGTAGCCTGCCTCTGGGAGTCGTTGAAGTAGGCTGGGACTGTGATGACTGCATTGGGCACCTTCTGGCCCAGGTAGGCCTCAGCAATCTCCTTCATCTTGACCAGGATCATTGAGGAGATCTCTTCGGGGTAGAAAACCTTGGTCTCTCCTTTGTACTCCACCTGGACTTTGGGCTTCCCACCATCGTTGATCACCTAGAAGGGTGAGAACAACAAGGTCATCTATTGATATACTCAAACTTTTCAAATGTATTTTAAATGTATGTAACCCTGTATGTATGTATGTATGTATGTATGTATGTATGTATGTATGTATGTATTTATGTATGTATGTATGTATGTATGTATGATGTATGTATGTATGTATGTATTTTAGTGTGTGTGTGTGTATGTATGTATGTATGTATGTATCTAACCCTGTATGTATGTAACCCTGTATGTGTTTTAGTTATTTGTTTGTGATGTTTCCATTTGTTGAAGGATTAGTGCTTTATTGTTATAAATTAGAGCTTGTATTCTTAAAAATGGTAAATAAATAAATAAACATGTAAAAGGCCACAGTTTCATGTCTGACTGAACGATCTGGTCGTTGAACTTCCTGCCGATCAGACGTTTTTGCATCAAACACAGTGATGGTGGGGTTCATGGCCACCTGCATTGAAATGAATCACAATTAAATGTTAGTTTGGGTAAACAAAACAATACATGCATCCACACGATTGGATCAACATTTGATCCCAGAGACTATTACTTGGGAGCATTTATTAAAACATAAACAGACAGACAGAAGTGGGACCTACCTGGTTCTTTGCTGCGTCACCGATGAGTCTCTGTGTGTTGGTGACGGCCACATCGCTGGGGGGGGTCATGTTTCCCTGGTCGTTGGCGATGATCTCCACCTTGCCGTGCTGGAACACCCCCACACAGGAGTATGTGGTGCCCAGGTCAATGCCAATGGATACTCCCTTTTCTGAAGACATCTTGGTTTATTTTTTAGTTTTGTTTGAGTTCCCGCATGTGTAAGATTAGGAACAATATGTATTATGTAAGTTAACTGTTTAGGTATTATCTTAAAAACTGCCTCAGTATCAACACTGTAGCGTTATAGAATAACCCTACTTACACTGATTGACAGCTTGTTCTTCTCTTGAGATATTGAAGGAACTCGGATGAGTCCTGAGTATTTTCCCCCCGTTTGGGCCTTGCTTCTGAGTCGTGTGGTTACTCCATAAGGGATGCCTCAACTGAGAGAGATCCATGGCTTTATATACTAAAAGCACCTTTCTAGAATGATCTTCTGTGACAGTTTGTGACACAGCCAGTAATATTAGTAACTGCAGCCAGTGGGCGCTCTGGGAAAGCCAGTGAATATTCTAGGCCTCAGTGGGCGCTCTGGGAAAGCCAGTGAATATTCTAGCCCCCAGGGGGCGCTCTTGGAAAGCCGGTGAATATTCTAGCCCCCAGGGGGCGCTCTGGAAAAGCAGGTGAATATTCTAGGCCCCATCAACCCGACAACGAACCAGTAGCCCGGAACACTGGGCGGATAGTCAACATGCTGGACTGTTTGAATAGAAAAAAGCGGTACAACTAGGCAGGTTCAGAAAAGTGTGCAAAAGAGCATTATAAACAAGACTTGGAAATGAGTTTTAGACATGGGCCTCAGGGCCTGACTGGCATCAAAGGTACAGTGCCCTTCAAAAGTTTTGGGACAGTGAACAGCACTTTGGGTTTGAAAYGATACAATGGGGATGAGGTTCAAGTACAGACTGTCAGCTTTAATTTGAGGGTATGTTCATCCATATTGGCTGAACCATTTAGAAATTACATCACTTTCTGTACATTGACCCCTCCATTTTAGAGGAACAAAAGAATTGGGACAAATTCACTTATAAGTATATTAAAGTAGTTTAGTATTCTATTCTTATTTACAATAAAAGTGACTCCAATACGACACAATACATTATTTACAATTAATTTATATTGGGCACAAAATTATAAACACAACCAAAATAAACAGCAAATGCATCCAACACGTTTGTAGAGGGACAAAAATACTACACTTTCGACTACTTTAATACATATGTAAGTGAATTTGTCCCAATACTTTTGTATCCACCCGATATGGATGAAAATACCCTCAAATTAAAGCTGAMAGTCTGCACTTTAACCTCATAGTCATTGTATCATTTCAAACCTAAATCACAATGTACAGAGTCAAAACAACAACAAAAAAATGGTCACTGTTCCAATACTTTTGGAGCTCACTGTATGTAAAAAAACAACAATGTCAACTATTGTCAGGTGGACTTCAGGCCTCTCTTGATCTCACTCGCACGCACGCACGCACGCACGCACGCACGCACGCACGCACGCACACACACACACACACAGCAAATCAGTCTTCAAACAAATTGTGTTTTTATTTAGTGTTTAGAGTTTATTGCTGATATCTAATAGATACAACAGTCACAAGAGAAATATAAATCCTCTACGTGATCAAAAAAGAAAGACATGGAAGCAGAAATAGTCCAAGGCGAACATATGAAGTGTACCTTATCATATGTTGACATATAACTTATTTAACAATGAACAGAAGCAGAAAAAACCTGATTATATATATATATATATATATATAGTAGGTCACTGTAGGCCAACAGACTAATACCTCTTCTAGAACTCGAAAATAATCTCAAATCTCAAAATGTTTCAAATATATGAACTCCTAACAAATGAGTTGAACTGAATGTTGAAGGTAACCTGATAGGCATATTCACACTCTGACATTAATGGCAGGTATGTAATGCAGATACCAGTCAGCGAGTTTCATCAAGTCTTTGTTTCAGTTATGAAACACTTGTCAAATACCGTATTAGACATAAAAAGAGCTCACAACACTAATTCTGGCTCATGGAATGTACTTTATTTAAGATGTCAGTGCGCTGACAATGTGTGTGTGTGTGTGTGGAAACATATCCCTCTCATTCTCCTCTCTAACAGTACGGCCAATAATTTGGCACCATCATATGACTTTCAGGAGCAGATAAAACTACAGTACATTGACAATTAACCATGAATAAACATCAGTGGTGGCTGGTGGGAGGAGCTATAGGAGGACGGGATCATTGTAATGACTGGAATGGAATTAATGGAACGGAGTCTAACGTGGTTACCATATGGTTTGATGTGTTTTATACCGTTACATGTATTCCGTTCCAGCCATTACAATGAGCCCCTCCTCCTATAGCTCCTCCCACCAGCCGCCACTGATAAACATTGTGATTTAGTAACAATTAGCATTAGCAACAATTAATGAATCATTTTTAAGATAAAAGCATGCAAACAGACTATTTTAAAATATATGACTGACATTTTTTTGTTGTTTATGGTTACTTCTCTTGGCCTGCGTCCAAAATGGAACCCTTTACTCTAGTTGGTGCACTACTTTTGACCACGGCCTATAGGGCTCTGGTCTAAAGTAGTGCACTATATAAGGAATAGGGGTCCATAGGGATCTGGTCAAAAGTAGTGCACTATATAGGGAATAGGGTGCCATTTGGAACAAACTCTATTGGTTTCGGCTCGTTTCATATGATTGAAATGCATGAATTGATTCATATACCTAACAGACAAGTTAGATATTATGTTGTTGTTATTATTATTATTATTATTGACAGTGTTAATAATACAGTTTAGATTCAGCATAAAAGCAAAATAATTCTTCTTTCTTCCCTTTTGTAACAATTTAGAAAATAAAATACAGAAATCATCTTGTTTTTTCTCCCCCCAGATGTTGGGTTGCAGGTCACTGCATTGTCCATTCCTGTCAATACCTTGGAGCATAGACAATAGATATGATTTCATTAAAAACAATCATTTAACTACAGTGGGATTTATTACAACAAAAAAATCACACACAAAAGGAAGCCAATATCCGTGCCATACAGAACCATAAATATAATATGATTTGTGCTATCCCACAAGATGTTTCATGTCCCTTTCACAGAACCCCTAAACTACTACCCTTAAAACTACTACCCCATAAACTACTATACTACCCCCTAAAACTACTACCTCAAAACTACTACACTTAAAACTACTACCCCCTAAAACTACTACCCCCTAAACTACTACCCCCTAAAACTACTACCCCCTAAAACTACTACCCCCTAAACTACTACCCCCTAAAACTACTCAATCAACAAAAGAAAGAAACAAAGAAAAACCCAGATCACTTCTACTTGACTGCTTTCCCCAACAGCCAATCACCACACTAGAAAGGAAGGCGGGAATTCTACCCACACCCACTTAAATAGCCTCACCTGTCAGCGTCAATACAGACGAAACCATTATCTGAAATGTTTGAGAGAATGTTTTGTTTTGTTTTTGAAAAAGCTGACCTGGTTCTTCTTGCGTGGTTTAACCCGGGTTGTGTATCACAGGGTTCTGTATGTCAGCCAGTCTGTGGTTCTTTACCCTTTCTAAATATCGAATTCCTTATTTCCCTGAATGTGTCAATGATTATAGGAGTTGTCCTTTCCTTTTCACCAAATACTTGCTCCTTTATATTGGTTTCTATTCCTTTGTTTGTAGTCATAGCCTAATGGTTTACTTTGCCTTTGACAGTCACTCCAACCCTATCCCAGAGCTATTTTTCCAACGGCCAACGTTACAACAGGCGGCAGGTACCCTAGTAGTTAAGAGCGTTGGACAAGTAACTGAAAGGTCGCTGGTTCGAATCCCCGAGCTGACTAGGTGGGAAAAAGGGAGGGAGTAAGTAAGGTGTGTGTGTGCCAACATGTCTCGGTACCTGTAGTAGTTGGGTTTGAAGGGGCCGTTCTTGTTCAGACCCATGTACTTCGCCTGCTCATCAGACAACTCTGTCAGGTGGGCGTCAAAATTGGACAGATGCAAACTGGCCACATACTCATCTGAAATACATGGGTGGCTTGTGAAGCGGTAGATCAAATGTTATGGGCCATGGTCAAAAGTAGTGCACTATAATAAGGAATAGGATGCCATGGTCTTACCCATCTTCTTAGGCAGCAGATAGACATCCTGTTTGTAGCGTCCCTCAGGAGCATTGAACAGCTCAATCAGAGCCAGGGCCTACAGAGAGACACAGACCACAACAGAGTCTCAACACTGCCAACATCCCGTTCTCACAAAGCTCAGGTAGCAACAGAACCACAGGAGAACAGAGTTCCTCTRGTCTCGTCTTCAGCAAACCGTCACAACTAAAACTAGTACAGCGTCTGTAACGCCAGCCCAGTATTTAATTTAGGGTGCTTAGTTCATCTCCGTGTACAGAACACCGTCACAATGTCAATGAATGACTCTAAATAAACTAGTATGTGTACATCTGGCTGGGGAAAAGCACTGAAAACCGGTGAAGGTTAAATTGTGATGATACAACGCATCTAACTGTTGTATTTCCACGTGTCAATGTTCTGATTGGATCGGTCTCTACGTAAATAAACAATGTCAATATGTCTCACCTGAGTAGTGGCTGTGATAGACAGGACAATATGTCTCACCTGAGTAGTGGCTGTGATAGACAGGACAATATGTCTCACCCTGAGTAGTGTGCTGTTGATAGACGGGACCAATAATGTCTCACCTGAGTAGTGGCTGTGATAGACAGGACAATATGTTCTCACCTGAGTAGTGGCTGTGATAGACAGGACAATATGTCTCACCTGAGTAGTGGCTGTGATAGACAGGACAATATGTTCACCGAGTAGTGGCTGTGATAGACAGGAACAATATGTCTCACCCTGAAGTAGTGGCTGTGATGACAGGACAATATGTCTCACCCTGAGTAGTGGCTGTGATGGACGGGACAATATGTCTCACCCTGAGTAGTGGCTGTGATAGACAGGCCAATATGTCTCACCTGAGTAGTGGCTGTGATAGACGGGACAATATGTCTCACCCTGAGTAGTGGCTGTGATAGACAGGACAATATGTCTCACCCTGAGTAGTGGCTGTGATAGACAGGACAAAAATGTTCTCACCTGAGTAGTGGCTGTGATAGACAGGACAATATGTCTCACCTGAGTAGTGGCTGTGATAGACAGGACAATATGTCTCACCTGAGTAGTGGCGGTGATAGACAGGACAATATGTCTCACCTGAGTAGTGGCTGTGATAGACAGGACAATATGTCTCACCCTGAGTAGTGGCTGTGATAGACAGGACAATATGTCTCCACCTGAGTAGTGGCTGTGATAGACAGGACAATATGTCTACCTGAGTAGTGGCTGTGATAGACAGGACAATATGTTCACCTGAGTATGGCTGTGATAGACAGGACAATATGTCTCACCCTGAGTAGTGGCTTGGATAGACGGGACAATATGTCTCACCTGAGTAGTGGCTGTGATGGACGGGACAATATGTCTCACCTGAGTAGTGGCTGTGATGGACGGGACAATATGTCCACCTGAGTAGTGGCTGTGATAGACAGGACAATATGTTCACCTGAGTAGTGGCTGTGATAGACAGGACAATATGTCTCACCTGAGTAGTGGCTGTGATGGACGGGACAATATGTCTCACCCTGAGTAGTGGCTGTGATAGACAGGACAAATCTATGTCTCACTGAGTAGTGGCTGTGATAGACAGGACAATATGTCTCACCTGAGTAGTGGCTGTGATAGACAGGACAATATGTCTCACCCTGAGTAGTGGCTGTGATAGACGGGACAATATGTCTCACCTGAGTAGTGGGCTGTGATAGACGGGACAATATGTCTCACCTGAGTAGTGGCTGTGATAGCAGGACAATATGTCTCACCTGAGTAGTGGCTGTGATAGACAGGACAATATGTCTCACCCTGAGTAGTGGCTGTGATAGACAGGACAATATGTCTCACCCTGAGTAGTGGCTGTGATAGACAGGACAATATGTCTCACCTGAGTAGTGGCTGTGAGGACGGGACAATATGTCTCACCCTGAGTAGTGGCTGTGATAGACAGGACAATATGTCTCACCTGAGTAGTGGCTGTGATAGACGGGACAATGTCTCACCTGAGTAGTGGCTGTGTAGACAGGACAATATGTCTCACCCTGAGTAGTGGCTGTGATAGACAGGACAATATGTCTCACCTGAGTAGTGGCTGTGATAGACAGGACAATATGTCCTCACTGAGTAGTGGTGTGATAGACAGGACAAATATGTCTCACCTGAGTAGTGGCTGTGATAGACAGGACAATATGTCTCACCTGAGTAGTGGCGGTGATAGACAGGCAAATATGTCTCACCCTGAGTAGTGGCTGTGATAGACAGGACAATATGTCTCACCTGAGTAGTGGCTGTGATAGACAGGACAATATGTCTCACCTGAGTAGTGGCTGTGATAGACAGGACAATATGTCTCACCTGAGTAGTGGCTTGTGATAGACGGGACAATATGTCTCACCTGAGTAGTGCTGTGATGACGGACAATATGTCTCACCTGAGTAGTGCTGTGATGGACGGGACAATATGTCTCACCCTGAGTAGTGGCTGTGATAGACAGACAATATGTCTCACCTGATAGTGGCTGTGATAGACAGGACAATATGTCTCACTGAGTAGTGGTGTGATGGACGGACAATATGTCTCACCCTGAGTAGTGGCTGTGATAGACAGGACATATGTCTCACCTGAGTAGTGGCTGTGATAGACAGGACAATATGTCTCACCGTGAGTAGTGCTGTGATAGACAGGACAAACGTAGGCACTGTAGAACAGCTCAAATCAAAAGACGACCTATAGGAAACAACACACAACACACACACACACACAACACACACACACACACACACACACCACACAACAACACACACACACACACACACAACACCAAACACACACACCACACACACAACACACACACACACACACACACACACACAGGAGCTACATCAATACACAGGTCAGTTGTATAGCCATTCTCAGGAAACACTTTTCAAATCAAAAAACAGAGATTATAATAGATAAATATCCCCTCACAGTACACACTCTACCCTCACAGTACACACTATGCCCTCACAGTACACACTATGCCCTCGCAGTACACACTATCCCTCACAGTAGAGTGCACACTATCCCTCACAGTAGAGTACACACTATCCCCTCACAGTAGAGTACACCTATCTCACAGTACAACTATCCCTCACAGTACATACTACCCTTCACAGTACACACTATCCCCCTCACAGTACAACACTATCCCCTCACAGTACACACTCACCCTCACAGTACACACTATGCCCTCACGTACACACTATGCCTCACAGTACACACTTGCCCTCACATAACACTATGCCCTCACAGTACACACTATCCTCCAGTACCCTATGCCTCACAGTAACACTATCCCCTCACAGTACACACTATGCCTCACAGTACCACTATGCCTCACAGTACAACACTATGCCCTCACAGTACACACTATGCCCTCCACAGTACACACTATCCCTCACAGTACACACTATCCCCTCACAGTACACACTATCCCCTCACAGTAGAGTGCACACTATCCCCTCACAGTAGAGTACACACTATCCCCTCACAGTAGAGTTCACACTATCCCCTCACAGTACACACTATCCCCTCACAGTACATACTATCCCCTTCACAGTACATACTTCTCCCTTCACAGTACACACTATCCCTCACAGTAACAACTATCCCTCACAGTACACACTATCCCCCACAGTACACTATCCCTCACAGTAACACACTATCCCCTCACAGTAGAAGTGCACACTACCCCTCACAGTAGAGTACACACTATCCCCTCACAGTAGGTACACATTCCTCACATACAACTACAATTGTCACGGTGGGAAGACAAAGCCTTTAGTTACATGTTAGTGGGAAACCAAGTCACTATTTTGTTGTGTTTTTCAATAAAGTCAGGTTTGGAAGCAGAGAAAGGTGACAGAAGGTCATTCAGGATACATCTCATGGTGCGAACCTATCCCTCTGCCTATTTTGTAACTCTAGAATGTTTTTATAGCTCTTTGATCACAGACAAAGGTTGGGAGGAATAGAGTACCCTGAGATCCAAGCTAAAGTCATTCTGTTCCATATTGTTTCACTCAGTGCTCCATGTCACTAAAGCAGTGTTCCCAAACGCGGTCCTGCATTGCACAAGGGTGCATGTTTCGTTTTTTGTGCTCTGGCACTACACAGCTTATTCAAATAACCACACATCATCAAGCTTTGATTATTTGAATCAGCTGTGTAGTGCCAAGGCAAAACGTAAACGTGCTCCCTTGGTGCACGAGGGTGAAACAACGGCGAATGGGAGTGATGCTCAGTTCCAGGCCAGGGACACAGGGGTTGTAGAGGACAGAAACAGTAACCATACCTCAGCCAGCAGGACAACCCTCTTGCCGTCGGGCCAGATCCAATGGTCCACCTGAAACGCATCTCCCAGGTAAGCTCCGGGCTCCGCAGGCTGGCCTAGAGGCGAGAGAGACGGGGCAGGATTAGTGACACAGCAGAAACACAAAGCGCGCGCACACACACACAACACACAACACACACACACACACACACCACACACACACACACAACACACACACCACACACAACACACACACACACACACACACACAACACACAACACACACAACACACCAACAGGTAAAAGTAACTCACCACATCGATCTCAGTATTGGAATGTCCCATGTTGCAGACTATACAGCCGTTCTTCATCCGGTCCAGCTGCTCTCTGGTCACCACGTTCTTATTGCTGAGTGACAACAACAACAAACAGTCAGCTAAGCTCAGATCTGATTAACAATCAATCATGTTGGCTGTCTATAATGAGCAAGAGAAGAAGGAGAGAGAGGAGAGACAAGGGAGGAGGCCAGGGGGAGAGAGAGGAGAGGGAAGGGAGGGCCAGGGGGAGAGAGAGAGACAGAGGGAGAGAGACAGAGAGGGAGGGAGGGCCAGGGGGGGAAGAGAGAGAGAGAGACAGAGGGAGAGAGACAGAAAGGGAGGGAGGGCCAGGGGAGAGAGAGAGAGAGAGAGACAGAGGGAGGAGGCCAGGGGAGAGAGACAGAAGAGGGAGGAGGGCCAGGGGGGAGAGAGAGAGACAGAGGAGAGAGACAGAGAGGGAGGGGCCAGGGAGAGAGAGAGAGAGAAGAGAAGAGGGAGAGAGACAGAAAGGGAGGGAGGGCCAGGGGAGAGAGAGGGAGGAGGACAGAGAGAGGGAGAGAGAGTATATTTGATGTGTCTGTAAGTGAGTACCAAAGTAAAAAAAAAAAAAAAGATACACATTCAAACAGGTGACCTCTAAACTTGACATCTGTTGGATAATCCTGAGTCATAAACAAGGACAGGCGGCTGGGAGGTCTGCTTGTATAATTATCAGAGTGGAATAAAGGAACCGAGTCTGGATGAGGCGTGCTCTGATTGATCTAGTTTACCTGTGCAGGTTATCACCAGGTCATCTGACGAATGACTTCATTCAGCTTCACCACCGCTGACCCATCCATGCTAGAAAAAAAAAAGCAAAAAAAAATAACTAAACACATTCTCTCTTTTAAAGACACATTACTGAGGCCAAGTTCCAGCCACTCACCAGCCCTGCAGGGCACAGATGGGTCTATCTCTGTGATGCAGACGATGGCTCCAAGGGCTTCAGAGCATAACAGCAACCCTTCCCCACCTACAGGAAGAGGACAGCCCAGTACAGCACTCGCAAATCTATGTTCAAATGCCATTACATCGACTTTTGAAAAACTAAGGTGTCAGCCAACGGTCATCAGAATCAAGAATCTAGAATCAGAAGGACTCTACCTCTCCGTAACCACACACCACCACCTGTTTACCCCAAACATCAACACAGTGGTCCTCTTCAAAACTACAGCAAGCAGAGAAAGTAACAATTACAAATCAGACATGATCCATTTATAAATTACACACAAAACCATCACACACTTTTTTGTGAGAAAAACATGTGATTAGTGTTTTAAAAAAGGTCCCACCCGTCCAGGATGGACTCTCTGCAGCAGTAGAGTTTGTCAAACTTCTGCTTGGTAACCGAGTCGTTGACATTCATGGCCGGGACACACAGCTTGCCTGCCTTGGACAGCTGGTACAACCTGAGAAGTAAAGGATGTAAATAAATGAAGAAGCTGTCCTTCAGTTGAACCACAGACTAACAGGGGATCAACTGGACCAATCACACGGACGTCTC